>NW_023596297.1:32476253-32548583 GCF_011947565.3 Pollicipes pollicipes | reverse complement strand
CCGCTGTTAATTCATCTATTCTGTACACTTCCTCCTATTCATACTGCTGTTTTCCATGAATTATCCTCCTCTTGTCCATATTTCTATTTCCTGCGATGTCTGTTCCGCCGCCAGCTCCATTACCATCATGTTCTTTTCCCCACATTGGTGGACACATGTGTGCCCGCTTTATCTCCTCCGACTTCTTTTCCCCTTGCTCCGCAAAAGGCGAGAAACCTCTACCACGGCATTAATCCTGCTCTGGAGATATATCGCACCCGGAAAGCAAAACAACGACGGGGCCGGTGGAAACATCTCTCGTCGTGTTAGTGAGCACCAGAGCGGAAACCCTTCGCCCGCGGGCCTCTAGACTCCCGTGTCGCGTCGGGTTTACGCGCCGAAGCGTGGCTCTTGCCTCTGGCAGAACCGCTGCCGTGATGTGTCCACACCACATCACAATAATGCGTCTGGTATGAATCACCAGCGCATTATGCGCCTATGGCCTGCTGCCGTGTTCGAGGGAGCACGCGTCACATTGGGCGGGGACTCGGAAAGGTTGTACGATACCAGAATTCTGACAGGCGTACTATAGTCACGTGACCCTAGAAGAGTAGCCATGGCAACCAAGGTTGGCTGATGGCCATGCGATCCAGCGGCGAGAGCTGTTAATTGGCGCTCTTCGCATCGCTGGATGCAAAACGTTCAGTGCAACATAATTGGGAAAGGCAGAGCAAAATACATAATTATCAACATTCAAATGATTCAAGCAACATATCTAGTAAGACGTCGAGTGCGATCTAACACGAGTGAGGCGATAACGGACGTGAGAGATGTCAGTTATCATGACGGTCATGCCAAAACGGAGGCAAATGGAGTCGGACACGTCAGACAGCCGTTCCCAGTGGGTCCAATCATTGCCTTTGAGGGTGTCTTTAATCAGAATGAGGCAGGCAAGGGTGCGCTTACCTAACATTGGCACGCTAATTTACGGCTGACATTGCTCGACGGCTAGCTGGTGTTGAGCCCGGTGCAGCTTGGCGATTCTAATCGACATTAATGTATTGTCGATAATCTGCGTTTTGGCGAAGGTGGCCAAAGTATTGCGGAAACACAAGTATTTTGTAACAGCCTTCTAACAGCTTACACCGCAGCGTCTCATGTACTTCGTGATAATTTGCAAAGCGAGTGACACTCGACACTTTCCGACCGCCTACTGGCGCACCTGTGTGTTGGACAGTTTGGGATCTGCCAGTGACATGTACCCGGCACATTTGCCTACATCGTGCAGTTGGTTTGGGATCTGCCAGTGACATGTGCCCGGCACATTCGCCTACATCGTGCAGTTGGTGTAACATCTTAATCCGTTCTGGCTGTTGAAATCCAACAGCAATCCCCCGACGGAAAAAAATCCCTGGTTTGCGCACGACAACGCGTGCTGATCTGCACATTGGCATACACTTCGTCGCAGATCACACAGCGACTGATCTGCACACATCGGCATACACTTTGTCGCAGATCACACAGCGACTGATCTGCACACATCGGCATACACTTTGTCGCAGATCACACAGCGACTGATCTGCACACATCGGCATACACTTTGTCGCAGATCACACAGCGACTGATCTGCACACATCGGCATACACTTTGTCGCAGATCACACAGCGACCGATCTGCACACACCAGCTGGTAATCTCCTCCCGTGGCCTCAGTTAACGTTGCGTCGCTGCGACACCCTGCCTTTAGATCCGGACCCGGGAACAATGCCTGTTCCTCAGCTTTTTTGTGATTTGAAAATTGGAATGGGGGTTGTGCAATTGCGGTGATAACGCAAAGTTGCAGAAAAATTCCGCCCGATCAAGCAGGTTGTATGCAAATGCCTAGCGATTCTCAGCATATAACTTTCAAATATTGCTCTTTTCGCTGCTGAAGCAGTGTGAGCCAGTATCAGTGATCACACAGATCGAAGTTTTTGGAAATGGTGACGACCGGTCGGTTTGGGTCGTTCAACCTGAACGTCTCATAGTCCAAATAGGTATCACGCGGTCTGTAGCCTCGCTCGTGAGAAGTGTACTCAAGTGGAGTCGACTACTTTGCACGCCTCGGCAACTTTCAGCAGATCCTGGTTCAATGTTGACTCAGATGCTCCTAATCGGGGAGGGAACTCCCTTATCGGCTGTATCGGCACAATCCCATGACCCAGTCAGCCGCGTGACCCTATCCAGATTAACTCTTGAGAGCGGTGAGGGAATTTTGTTTGGAGCACCTGAGTGACGCAATGCAATCTATCAAGTGGACTTGCACGTCCCGATGCGGATTACCTTGATGTTTCAATGGTCAGTGATCTAGTTAACTACATCGCTCTAACCTTTAAACGTTCTGATGCCACACGTGGGTTGGAAAGGAAAGACTCGGGGGACAGGCACCGCTTGAATGTGACTGCATGCACAGTTCTGCACCCAGCATGCCTGTTATAAACATCATCAAACCGAATCCAACTGAACCGAAGAAACTAAACCAGTCCCATCGGGATGATGAGTCATATCCTGCAACTTCCAACGTCCCTTAACGCTGCAGGACCAGGGTTTACAGGCTGGGGCAACTGCCTGAGAGCATCACGAACGAATCCGTGGACGGGCGTTTTGCCTGATGCTTTTCGCCACGCTCTGAGCTCGCTACCGCAGCTCCGATGTCCGCACGCCGACCGGGACAGTGTGGCGACCGGGTCACGTGGTAGCGTTCGCGCCGACCTTTTGGAGGTCCCCCGGGTGGTGACCTGTCGTCCGGCGGTGGTATTGAACGTTCCTCCTGCCTCGCGAGTACCTCCAGACCAGCGACCCCATGCCGGCACTGCAGCGGGGCCCCGAGTTGGACACACGTGCTGGCCGACACGCGCTGGTGACCACACCCACGCTGCGGGGACCACCCACCGGGCGGACACCGAGGTCCTCCGTGACCGTGGCGCGCGAGAGAGGCCTTGCCGGGAGGAGTCGGGAGGAATGCCACAGAGTGCTCGGTGGTACGGGGGAGGTCACTTCGGGGCCTTGGTAAGTGTTTTAAGGTGGCGAAGAGGATGGCGCAATATCACGGATGAATGGACGTGTAGTAACAACAGCAGAAACGTTTGTTATGTGAGCAAAGCTACATGGATATTGTTTCTTCGAAAGTTTAATTTAACCCTGGCCATCTCAGCCTTCAATAGGCATCCATGGTGACAGAATATCGTCATCAGGTTGGTGTGGTCTTGGTCATTTTCTCTTTGCATTTTGCCTCTCATAAACTAAGCGAGCTTTCGGTGGCAAGCGGTCAAATCGGATGATCGGCCTCACCAATGCCGTGTATGCTTTCCACCAGATCATCGCGACCTAGGCGACCTGAACGTACGAGAAAGCCGTGCGTTGAGCACACCTGCAACGTAGATTGAAGAGAGCAAGAAGCATTTTGCCGTCATTTCGTGGCTGCCTGTACCCATGGAATCCAGGGGTGTAGCCACCAGTACCAGCCCCCGCCCCCCCCCCCCCCCCCCCCCCACCGCATTCATGGATCGGCTCAACCATGTCATCGTTTAAATAAGTCAGTGAAATGGCCAAACGAATCAGGCATGTTATGTGAACATGTCAGCCATGCACCGTCGACGTATTCTGCATACCTATGACATGGGTCAGAGTACTGAATCAATTACGGTGGCATATTTTATTTCGGTCAAGGCCAGGGTGAGGAATTTCTACTGCAGTGCAATTAACTTTGGCGGATCGCATGTCACAGCCTACGGCGAGGCAACAGTCTCTCGCCCACTTTGCCTGCACGGCTACTGCCCAACCACCAGTTACGTGGCTCGAAGAGGGCCGATAAATCAGACATCCCCCGCTCCGAATATTCCCAGCAAACGACGTCGCCACCGTTCCCACCCGGCTCCCCCGCGCATGGGATGGCTTCTCCATGACGTCACGGTCTTCCCGCGGCGTTAAGAGCTCGGCGCCGGTCTAAGTGCAGAGGCGAGCCTCCAGCACCGTCTCCACCAGAGCGCGAAGGCTCACTGGTGGCACGGCACGGCGCCTGAGGGATGGGGGCCGGGAGCGGGGCGTGGGGGGGGGGGCTGGCAGCTGGCTATGACACGCCGCGACCTGAAATCCAGCCGTCCGTCGCGGCGCGGGTCGGTGGCGGCGCGGCGCGCGCTGCCGACACCGCGGCCGCCTCGCCGCCGCGAGAGAATGTCACGCCCCTGGCTGGCGGCGGCCCGTCGCGCCCCGCCCCGCCCCTCCCCTCCGCCCGCGGCTCGCAGGCCACACATGACGGCTCAGAGTGGGGAGGGGTACGGATTTAAACGTAAGAGGGTATCGTATTAAGGAAACTGGGAAAATGTTGCAATCATGTAAATATCTTGATAGTTATTCTCAACTTATTTATATCACGCCATGCATATTTATGTAGTGTTAAGAATGTGACAAGAAATATTTCCGAGCAATTAGACAAAGACTAGCGTCCACAAAATACTTGAATGGGTGTCGAGAGCACATAAAAGCTTTCCTAATTCCTTTTTCGCAGCGTTTGGGGTCAGCAATGCGGTGGTGCAAGTCAGGGCGCCACAGCAAGACAATCAGCAAGTCGCAAAGGAGTTAAATCGCAAGAAACCAAACAATGTTGAATGCAGAATGACACGTTTAGTTACCACGTTGGTTGATCATCACTCGCTGTCACTAGCGCCCCTCTGTGCTGTGCCGCAGGCCGCCGCCGGAGGCAGGCGAGGCAGCGCAGGACGGCTGCCCGTGTTCTCGGGGTGCGGGCGCGGCCCAGGCTCATTAATCACATCTCGGCACGGCCCGTCGGCCGACAGAGTCTGTGTGTAAGACGGCAGGCGCCGCGCCTAGGACGGCCGGTGACGCTCAGGCGGGCGGGCGGGCGGGCGGGCGAGCGGGAGAGGGAGGGAGGGAGAGAGCGAGACGGCCCCCGATATCGCGCCATTAACAGCAGCTGTCTGGCTTGAGTGCCTCGCCTTTCTCGCGGAGATCCTTGGGGAGGGCAGAGGCTGGGGGCCGGCAGGCAATGTTCACAGCGCCTGGTATCTGGGCAGCGTACAGGACCAGAACATGGCCAAGGGCCACACATCTGAATGCAAGACATCCATCAGCGGCCTATCGGCAAGCATGGTGAGCACCTGACTGTCGAATAAAGGCAAAGACAGATGAGGGAGGTCCGGGTGTGTGGACCGCGGCAGCGGCGGGGCCGACAGGCTGCGTTTGCGAATCTCCCGGTCGAATGAAAACCGTCTCTGTGAGGCGCTAGAGATTCCTGCCGCGCTCTTAAAGTGCTGACACCGACACCGTGCTTGAATTGCCTTGTTACCGAGAAACCACCAGGGAAATGCGCGTTAAATTATATGTCTCACTATCCGGCGGAGCCTTTTCACCTCAGATTGTTGGAACAGTCCCGGGCTACGTATTAGCAAAATAAGGTGGCTGTGGATATTCCCTACCTCACCGACAGCGCCTATCGACCGTAAAGTTGATGTTTCAAACTTCTGACAGTGCGCCATTGTACGGCAGCGAAATAGGGACTCCTCCCGCGGTTAACTATTGCGGAGGTTAGTGCAGAATCCTGTTTTAGTGGCAGCGGCTTCTCTCTTAGCGCTCCGCACCTTTACCAGCTTCAGCGCAAATATAAGGCTTTTGATATTTTTATCGATGTAAGCCTTTCGATATTAAGTTTTCGATATAAGGCTTTTAATATAAGCCTTTCGATGCAAGTCTTGTATGCATATATATTCTGCGACGAGCGTTATGCTTCACTGTGCTCACCAAAGACGAGAAAGTGGACGCTCTTCAGCGCTCTTAGAATGACAAATTGGCATGCCTGCATCCGGCACGACCGGCTTGGATCAGTCGTCCGTAATAACGTACTTCCGTTATAAAGTAACGCAACATAGCTGCTGGCGATAAGCTTCCGAGGTCGGTAATGACAGTCAGACTTGTTCGTACTAAGCAATTCATAGTTTCCCGGCATTTCTGAAAACCTGGCGCGCTGCACATCACTCACAACGGCGCGAAATTCAAATAGTGACCAAGATAGGCCACGATAAAGCTTCTCTGTTTCGTAATCTGTTCCATCATTGGAGTTTGAGGGGCAGAATTGTGATGCTTGTGCTGAATAAAAATGCTCGTGTTTCAGACTCTCATATCGATGTTACAATTGCCCGCCCACCTAGTGCTAGGAAGCCAGCGTCCAAAGTCAACTTTGCTGTTTTGCCCTCGTTTGAGCATTCAAACTACCGCTTTGCTGAAGCTATTGCATCGTTCAGGAGTTTTTGTGATGGTTTAGACCAATTTTCAGGATTTGTTTCGGTGATACAAACCATTCCCAGCTCTCAGATAGCTTACAATAAGCCAGTTTGGGGAAGACTCCAAGCCTACTGCACTGGTTTGTCAAGTTTCGACTCCAAGGTGTTGCTGCTTGCGTTTTTCGCGCAATTGCGCTGCCCTGGTAGATGTTCTTTTTGCTAATTTGTTCTACCACGTGTACAAAAGAGAGAAAATTCCGCCGAGCACAGTAACATCCGAGGGAAAATTCAAACTGAAGCAACCGCTGGTCGAAACAAAATGTGCTGCTCAGCTTTGCTTAAGTGAACACTTAAAAGGCGTATGCACGCTGCCGTAGCAGTACCCCTGAAAGCGTATTTGGGACGGGCTTGTTCGTCATTCCGCCGCCTGTGACGTGTCGTCGCCGGCACCTCTTAGGCCGGCCAGTCTGTAGGTACCCAAGCGTAGGCGTGATGAGCGACAAGCCAAACGCGCGGTATGCCTGAGGCTGTGCGTACCATCTGACAAAAACTGAAAAGAACTCTGGCTTACGTGTACAGGATTCTTACGAACGCCAATTAGAGTTCCTGGAGGCCTGGGTCCGTTGTGGACTGGAGACAACAGAACCACTGTGCGGAGAGGCAGACACGAACGCAGATAGACACAACATCGCTTGACCGATAGCCTGGCAGGCTCACGTTCCACTAAACGTCGACGTCGCAGCTGCAGCCTGTCTTTCGACGCTGAGTAAGTACGCTGATTGCAGATTTGGCGGCGACACTCCCTTCTGACCTCAGTGGCCGCTGCCGCCGAGCAGCGTCTTCGCCGGCACCAGCCGTCGGGCGCCGTCGTCGTTGACACTGACCGTCAGTCAAGCCGGGGTTCAGGCGAGCCCGTAACACGGCTGGCTGGGTCTGAATCCGCCACGTAACGCCCAACTGCTACACTTCCGCTCAGATAGCTCTGCGTCGCCGCCGCTGCCGGCAGCGCGGAAACGAGGGCCAGCTGACGACCAGAAAACACTTGGCTGACCGCGCGGAGCCGCTGTTCACCGCCCGCCCACCTGTCTCCATCCACGCGCCACGCGCAGCGTTAGCAGTCGATCGGAATCTGCCGGCTGACGCGAGGGCCTGCTCCCCGTCCACCCGGCTCCCCCGGCTGCCACGCGGAGCAGCGGCGACCGTCCATCAGAATACCACGGCTGCCACAAAAACATGGCCGGCCGGCCCTGCGGAATCCTTCGGCCGGCAGCGACACGACGTCCACACCCGACGGGCCCCATTGTCTCCGGTCTCAATTGTCCGGCCCGACGCCCATTCGCCGGCCGGCCATGACACGCGCGTGGCTGACGCTCCCGCTCGGACGCCGGAGCGCCTCTCGCCGATAACTGGACAATGGGGCGGCGCGACACAAACTATCGACGAGCGAATACCTAATGGAAGATTGATATCGCTCCGGTGTGAGCGCTGTTCTGGCAGCGACGCGCACTGTTCGCCGCCGCCAGCAGCCGGCATTAGTTGATTAGCCGACGCCGGGGCGGCGTCGACGCGTCGGGTCCGACCGCGATCGGCACGCGCGCCGCGCCGCCCCGACCCCGCGCTGCCCGCCGAGCACCGCCGCCCCGCCGCGGCCGGCCGATCGTGTTATACGAGCGGCTTTATTCAAATTGGACGGCGTGGAGGGGACGGCATCGGCGGCTGTGCCGGCGCGGCGCGCCGCTGCAGCGTGAGGCCCAGCGTCACGGCTGGTCGGCGTCCGGGCTCCACTCCCCGGCAGCTGACCTCATGCCGCTGGAGCTCCACTTCCTGACTGCTGACCGGGCAGGTCTGGGGGTTGAGTGTCGCCTGGAGTCTGATGGCAAGCAGAGGATGAGGTATCGGCGTATCCGGACTGAGGACTTTGAAATATGCTGTCAGGTGCATTATGCATCTGCGCCTAGCTGCGATGAGGAGTGGCGCCGAATGCATGTGTCGGTTGTCAGCTGTTCCTACACTTAAGCTTACGAAGTAAAGTGTGGTTAAAGCGGTTACTCCGTGTATCAAAGCTTCAGTAGTGGCTTACACGCAAAAAACTGAGTTAAGACATTTTTACGTCGGCCCACCTTGTAATACCACATCAATGCAATGGAGGTTGCCTTAAGCTGCATAAGCCGTTCTACGCCGGACAATAGGGTGAGAACTAATCTTTTTACCTCCTTGTGGCGACGGACATCACATATAGACTTATAGTCCGAGTGAGGCATAGCTGAATACATAATTTATTATCTAGTTTAGTACTTATCGAGTGATCGCTGGAATAGTAAGCCCAAATTTAACAACCTATGAGAGAAAATGCATCAAAAGGAGCACGCGACGCGCGTTACGCATTGGGTGGGAGAAATATTACCATTTCAAAGCGGCATGAGCTCTCATGAGTGTGTGTTTTCCTCACGCCCTGGTTTAAGCTTGCGGCTTCGTTCAGCCTCCCAGCCCCAGACAACCTCCCTGCCCGTGTCCCCCCGCCATTTTGTTCCGTGGCCAGTCTGTTGCAGAAGTTGTCCTCATTACTCCACACCCAATGCTACACCGGCATGGATGTAAGGTAATGATATCTCCATATAGCCAACACCGCACCCATGCTCACCCTGGTCGGCAACACTGCTGGTCCTCAAGTGCGGGACCCTTGGCTGTTACGAGCAACGCCCCCCCCCCCCCCCCCCCCAGGTGCTATGACAGGTGCGCCAAAGTAGAACGTATGCTGTGTGCACATTTTCTTGTTTGTTCTTTTACGGCTTGTTAGTTCTAAGCGTGCTATTCCAGTAATCGAGGCGCGTCGATAAGCATAGAAACAATCTGGTGAATCGCTTATACCAACATCCCAACTTGATTAAGTGGTCTATACATCATATCAGTCAGAGTATACCAGGGATGAAATGACGTTGGAATCCTTCTAATTGAGCCGATTTCCTGGACTGGCCCCAAAGAAGTCCGATGCATTTATTAACATCATGGCCGCAGGGTGTCTCGCAGCCTTTTGCTTATCTAGAAAGCTGAGCAATATGCTACCGTACTTGTCTGAGTAAGGTCGCAGATAACCAGCAAGAGTAGGTTTAATTACAAAAAAGAACAGCACAAACATGTCTGCTGTTCTGATTTTATCGCTTAACGCAAACAACTACGTGCAAATGTCGCCTAAAAATTTACTGCAATATTTTGCTTAGAAGTCGCCCTCGCTTGGCCACCAGCTGCAAGAGGTGCCACTGTACTGGTCAGAGCGGCAGCCCAAGTAGACTTCAGTCTCGGACGCAGCAGGCAGGGACTGCGCTCTGCTAACGCTGAGCAGCCGAGATCTGCCACTCTTAAAGCCTCGGTATGCGGTGATTGGTTTTGAATACACTGGTATGGTTACATTAACTTACATACATAGATATAAGCAGTTTTACATAAATCCTACATAAATACCGTATATGTATATATATATATATATATATATATATATATATATATATATATATATATATGTGTGTGTGTGTGTGTGTGTGTGTGTGTGTGTGTGTGTGTGTGTGTGTGTGTGTGTGTCGTAGTAATATCATACGTTATGCAATTTATACAGAATGTGTACAAGTCTAAGAACTCACCAACATTGCCATCACCGCTGATGGTGAAGAGAGCCGCACCCGCTAACTCCCAGCCTCTGCTCCTGCGATCACTGTTCCGGCAGTCACCAGCTGCGTGCGTGGCGACAGTGAGTCGGTGACGTCACACCTTCAGACGCGGCAGCTGACCGCGGGCCGGACCCGCATGGTCGTGACGGGCCGCTCCAGGCCTGTCCGGCATGCCCGGTAGGCCGCGACTGTCGCTGCTGCCCGCTGCGGCATCCGGCGCGCACGTGCGGCACGTGCCGCAGCCCAGCGCACGCGGCGACACGTGGCGATACGGGCGGAACAGTGCCGGCGACAGACGAGACGACGGCGGAATGGGTGCGCCGACAGGCTGTCTGCCGCCGGCGGCGACGGCGCGGCTGCAAATAGCCCGCCGTTCAGCGTCACGCCGCACAGGTGACAAAAGAAAAGAAGTCTCCAGGGCGTCTTATTAGGGCTCTGCTCTCACGCTGAGAGGATGCTGGGCGAATTTACATAAGTTGGGAGCTAGGGTTACACGAAATGTGAGGAAGAAGTGTATGTAAGCCGATCCCAAAATGTTAGAGACAAACGGCCATATCAACCACAAATGAGCTGTGCTGAATAAAAAACAATCAATTATGATGGGCAAAATACTTTCATAGCATATGACACGATTTTCCACATTCTGTGCGAGCAGCACTCGTTTTCATGAACTGGTACAATGTGATAAAAGGCTAAACGTAGCCTGATTTACGTGCTGAGAATCGCACACTAGGCCCGTGAAAGGAGGAATACAATATCACTGTGCCACGTTCAAGGTGTAGACAAAGACCTGGCAGATTGTTAGCGCTTCATTACTTCTTGGACGACTTCAGTCCCATGTAAAGGAACAAACATGGTGGCAAGGCCATCGAAGAGACCCGAAGCTCCTTCTATGCCCACATTGTGCGCCATCTCAGCTGCAGAGGACAGGAGCGGCGCTCGGACACACCACCAGCTCATTATATGGGATGTCTCAACAACTCGCGTCCTCGCCGTATGCTGGCCAATTACAACACCTTCGCAGCCGTATTCCCAAGCCGTCATCATTCCCACGTACGGCATGTCAAGGTCAACGCTCTGACATCCTGACGAAACCAGCCATGTCAGCGTGCCGCCAACATGATCGAAATCCTCTGGCTTATTTTGCCGGTTCAGAATCGTAAAATAAACAGCAGCGCTGGCGGCAGCAGGGCGCCCCCCCCCCCCCCCCCCCCAGCCAGTCCAGCGCCGGCCGAGGGGCCGGGCCAGAGCCAGAGCCTCCACCAGAATGTGTCCAGACCGTGACCCGTGACCTCGCCGGCCGGCCTCCCACACGTCTGCCCTCCGCCCGCCGGCTCCACCGCTCCACCGCCCGCCGCTCCGCCATCCACCGCATCCCGAAGCGGTAGACGCTGCGGTTTATGGCAGCGACGGCCGGCGGCCGGCCAGCCGATTTCGTCTCGACGCCCGAATGGAGAGCGCCTGGGGCGGGAGCCTGACCTCGGCCGTTAGCCAGAGCCGTCTCCATTTGTCCTCGATGTCGGCTCGCGTCTCGGCGGGTCCTGGCGCCGCCATGACGTCATTTTCCATCCGAGAAGCGGCGCGCCCGGGCCATCGAAGGAAACTGATGTGCAAACTTACTGCCGAGGGCAGCGACCCCATAGCCGCTATACGGAGTCCTATCACCCCCACTTCAGCAGTCAAGTTCGCTGCGTAGTTGGCAACAGCGCGTAACCGCTCCGTTGCGCCCCCGCATCGCCAAGGACCGCCGCATGCGCACATTTCGTCGAAGTGCCGTCAATTTGCAGCCGCCGGCTCGCCTCGGCGGTCGACTCGGCCAGACGGTGTCCATTTTTCGGCGGCGGCCCGGCCGCAGGTGGCCGGCGGCCCGTGTTTATTTTGAGGCGGTCGTGGATTACAGAGGCGGCGCGCGACAGCCGCGGTGCTACGCGGCTCGGCCGGCGGCGTGGCGGTGACGCCGTTAGTTATGACTGTTTACTGCGTACGCGCTGATGAGGTGCGGATCGGACAGCATTGGGCTGTCGGGTAATCTGGTGATTGGATTGCTGGTGTGAAGCAGCCGGGAGTCAGCTTCGGGGCTGGGAAGAGCCCGGGGGAGCCTGCTGTCAGTAGGTGTGATGCTTTATGACGACAGTGTGCGTTTTTAAGCGCAAGGATGTTGCGACCCTGCCGTGAGCTTTCAGTCGGGTGAACCTTCGAAACTGCAAGTTAATGACTGCTCTTTAGAGCCGACAAATCTGGTACGTTCATGTTATTTTAGCAATCACTTCGCTTCTGCCACATTACTCCGTGAAGAGTGCCACAGATGTTTATTTTACCCCCTTCCTAAGCCATTGACCAACCGCAAAAATGTGCAAATAACTTAAACAAACTCGGGTATATCGGCGTAACCCAACGAACAGAGATCTTCGGCAAAAGACTCGAATCCAACAGAGTCGCATATAACATTCTCAAAAACGGAGCCGACCGTGACGTATTCCCGAGCGACACATATCCAAGGTTGACTTGATCGTCCGTTTCGGCCGCCGTCCTCTGTCGAGCTGTTTGTTACAAAACTTCAGTCGGCGAGCCACGGCGTCCGGTGTCTTTTCTCGACCCACTGTAGATTGCGCAGAATGTGTGGCGACAAAGCGTCGCCGGGCAATACGTCAGTGACACGGACGTGAGTTATTGAGATCAATGTACGGGCGTCGACATCTCGCGTCCTTGCCGGAAGTCACATTGATCTCACTGACCCGCCGTCTCAGGCTGAACCCGCTGCCGTGCCAGATGGAAAAACAACACTGCATGTGAATGATGGCGTTAATCACATTCATGTTCCAGAGGCTTTATTCCAATGACCCCTCACGCAGAGGAATGTCGTAATTCGTGGATTAGCCTTTCAGCGATACGCCGACAGAGGTGGGAACAATTTGCCTTCACCTTGACCTGCGGAAAGTGATAGTGGTGGCAGACATATCAAGCTCACGAAGATTCCAGCCTATTTGCGGTCCCCATAACCCAACCTTTGGACAAGGGCACGAAACCGCTGGCGTCTGTCAGACGTCATACCCGGATTTTTGCCGTTCACCCGTTTAATCTGACTCCGGTCAACACGTTCTGTTGACCAGCGCCACGCCACCACATCGTGTTCGGACATGATCATCCGCCTGCTGAGAGCTCGCCCAGTGTGACCCAAAAGCCGCGCCTCCCCCTCCCCTCTCCGCCGGCGGGCGGCAGGACACACGGCTCGGCGAAATTCACCCGCGTGCCACGTTCTGAGGCCGGGCACCGTCACCCCTCCCCCACCCCCGTCCCGCCCCCGGCCCGCCTCCTGCCGCCAACACGGCGCGGCGCGCCGAAAATAGGCGCGCGCGCCCGGCGGGCCGGACGAAAAACGCGGGAAAAATTAGAGAGATCTATTTGACAGGGATGGCGCGACGGCGGGAGGCGGAGCTGGCGCGGCCTGGCTGCGCTCTTGACACCCACAAGTCGGGCGCAAATGAAGCCCGTCGTGACTGATTGGCGCCGTTCGCACTTCACAGTTGTTCTTTGCGCCATTCTGCCAGATACTCGAGCTGTCTTAAGGAGAAGTGATGAGAGACGACGCGGCACCATTAAGTGAACGTCATCACCAGGCGGTTTGAGTGACGTCTGGAAGACTTGGGTGATGGTGCACCAGCTGAAACGTGGGCGACCCGTCACCAGTTGCCGTCACAGGCAAGTGGCGTCCAATTTATTTTGACGACACGCTCACAATCGGTGGACGTCTTTCTTGTCCTACAGCACCGCTTTCTCAAGGGCCTGAGGCTTTCAGGTGTAAATGTCGAAACTTAAATCCCCGCTGAAACGACTCCGTGCTAGCGCTTGGCAGTGTCCCATCGCTGACTTGCTTCATAGCTTTTCATGCGGATGAGTCAGAAATCCACTATATTTTTGCCCTGCACGTGGATCATCGGCCTCTCGCTGAACTTTTTTAGTTGGCAAGGTAGAACCGCAGCGAAAAAAAAACCAGCACGTGGGAGGAAGCCCTATCAGATCCCCCAAGCATTACAGCCAAAGCGCTTGAATCGGGCTTCATTCTCCGCACGGGAGTAGACGTTGAAGGCATTCTTCAGCCGTGTGCGTCTGATTCAGCAGAAAACGAGGAGAGCTGAAATGACAATTTCCGGAACAGATTCTGCTGGCAGAAGATCAAATCCTAATAAACACGACACTGAGTTTACAAGCAAACATCCGCTATTCGCAGCACAGCGAATTAAAGGATGGCTTTTTCTTTGGAAAGGAACCGGGGCAGCACTGCGATGTTTTTGTGAAGCCTGGCAAAGCCCTGTAAACCAAGTGGTTCGTCGCTTCTTGCGTGTCTTTTTCGCAACTTTCGACGCTGCTGCCAAGCGGTTCTGTGACGGTGCAGTTGTAACGAAGGTGACGGCGTCAGTAGAGCACCGGGTCCACCACGTCTTTGCGGCACAGTTCGCAGGATACGTTTAGGGCGGCAGCCTCCGCAGATGTGTATAGGTACTGCTCACATAATTTTTAGAACACATCCATCTCACATGGCAATGGCATGTGGGCTTAACTAACAAGTCCCGAGCAGTGATCGGTGCTCGCACCTCTCCATGAAGGTGGGCCCCTCCAAGTCTCTCACGCTGTGGGTGGGTGGGCGCGGCCCCGGTGAGCACCCCTCCCCCTCCCCCTACCGTGGACGAGGCGATCACGATGCTGTCCGATAGCGCTCCGACTCGTTGGTAATTAATCAGGCCATTTATCAGTGACCGGACGGCGTGGCCGGCGGGCCTGCGCGGGGCGCATGCTGGGCGGCGGACACAGCGGCCGCCGTAAAAACCGGGCCCGTCGGCAGGCCAGCGATGACTCGATAACCGGCACGGTTGGGCGGCCCGGCCAGCGGCCAACGCCGCGGGCTGGGGTCACCGCTGCTCGGTCAGTCGGACCGGCTCACGCGCCGTTTAGCTGTAGGCGCGGGGGCTGTCCACGGGTGGGACTAGAGTGCGAGACACCCAAGAGTGGGGCCGCGGCGTGAGCGTAGCCCAGGAGTAAGACTGCAGGGCCGGGATGGTCCCCAGTTGGGACTAATGTGCATTTTATATGGCTCTGTAAGCGGAAGTTTGCATGGGAGAACCAATAGGGGCGAGATCAGAAGTTCAGCTAACTGGCTACAGGTGCATGTTCACCTCGGAGACATCCCGTTCGGCCAGATCAGCTGTAATGCACTGGTTGCGACCTTGCTGCAGATGGGTTGCACACGGCGGAGGCTATGTAATTACCGGATTACCGGTACCGGCCTTCGCCCCGTGCCTCCTTTCCCGTCAGATGGAAACTACTATGGAGAGTTTCCGGCCTTAGTCTGTGGAATATCATAACTTCTCGAGTGCTGCGAGCGACTGTGGATGCGCTTGGTTTCGACTTGCGCTGTCACTTGGCTGTCTGCGACTGGTCCCCCCCCCCCCCCCATCATAGGTATCAAGCACGTAGCTTAACGCTCAATCTGTTCGGATTCAGACAATGTCTTCTAAAAAGTAGGGAACAGGGAAAGAACACATTGGCTCTTCCTGCGCACCAAAAGAAGTGTGGCGTCAGACGTCATTATGCCCTCTGATGCCTTCTGAGCCTGAGATCATAGGCTAAGCTTGGCAAAACCAGTGGGGGAGGGACGCATTTCTGGGCTGATCCCCTTATGGTACCCGAAATGTCGTCCGTCCTCGCTTTGCCACTGAACGTTGCCATCTGCGAAAATAAAGATCTTATTTCGTAAGTTGTTCGTGGTTGTGTGCACTGTTTGGAGTTGTCCCGATGGTGGTGTCGAAGGTTTGGAGGGCTCCCTGTCCGGTTGGAGCGGCTAAGCTGCAAGGTGGGTGCGGGGACTAAGTGCCGGGACACCTTCAACTGAATATGATCCTTCGTCCCTACCTGACGCATGCGTGAGGACTCTGTAACATTCGCTGCATGGTCAGCCCCCGGTGGTCCCGGACCACGCGTGTGTGGCATGTGAGCAGCGCCGTCGCGGTACGGAAGTGCGGCACGCCGTCTGTTCAGCTGTGGAGTGCTGATGAAGTTCGGTTAGCTGCCGGGACTGGCCCAGCACGAGCTCTAGCTGTGCTGGGGTTTTCCCCGCGCTGGGTTTGCTAAGCTGCGCTGCATCGGGCGTGGTCTCCTCTGGTCGAGTTTACCTTAAAAAGGGAGATTAGCAAGGGCTTAGCCAGCCGGTGTCTGGGAATATATGGGTTCATGTATTTTAGAGCCGCCTTTTAGAGCAGCATTCATCTCCTCATTTAAATGTAAAAGTCGTTAGGCTGCAGCCCAGCTCTGACCGGTTCCAGTCGTGACTTGTTCACAGGCTCGCGGGAGTTCAGCTACTTCACAAATCCGTTCTGCTGCCGGCTCAACGGCCCGGTCGGCTTACGCGTTCAGGAAGTCTGTGCATGAGCTTAGGCTTCTGTTTTCAAAGGTATGAACATTTATCATACATGACATACCCGGCCTGGCACATGCACGCCCAGTCACGTCATAAATAAAACACATGCTCATTAAGTGTGTACCGTGCAGAAGGTGCATCTATTTGATTGCAGTATATGCCACTGGGCAAGTGTTTGTCAGGGACGTAGCGATACTCGTAACAATGGAAAGCACGCAACGAAAGCTTAAAAATCTTTTGAGCTCACTTCTAAGTGCACCTATAAAACAATGCATTTTACTTGCAGGTAACGCCATGCCCCAATGAATCTCTGACCCAGTTGTACACGTCATTGGCGAGTGGTGTACCCTCTAATTGTTGGCGCGGCACACGCAACACCGTCGGCAGGTTAACGCCTGCCGATGCGGTGATACGGAGCACAGAGGCAGCCCGTCACCTCATCGGAGCATGTCACTCAACACCTGCCGACGCGGCGGTACAGAGCACAGAGGCAGGCCGCCGCCTCATCGGAGCGTGTCACAGGTGTCGCCGTCCAATCAGACGGACAGGCCGCCGGTCCTGCCTCACCCTGAGGTCTCGTGATCGCGTCACACCCGGGGAGAGCCGCAGCATGTGCAACGCACGGCAGCATCAGCACCGCAGCGCGTCAGCACAGCAGTGTGTGCAGCGCACGGCAGCATCAGCACCGCAGCGTGTCAGCACAGCAGCGTGTGCAGTGTACGGCAGCATCAGCACCGCAGCCTGTCAGCACAGCAGCGTGTGCAGCGCACGGCAGCATCAGCACCACAGCCTGTCAGCACAGCAGCGTGTGCAGCGCACGGCAGCATCAGCACCGCAGCCTGTCGGCACAGCAGCGTGTGCAGCGCACGGCAGCATCAGCGCTGCAGCCTGTCAGCACAGCAGCGTGTGCAGCGCACGGCAGCATCAGCACCGCAGCCTGTCAGCACAGCAGCGTGTGCAGCGTACGGCAGCATCAGCACCGCAGCCTGTCAGCACAGCAGTGTGTGCAGCGCACGGCAGCATCAGAACCGCAGCGCGTCAGCGCAGCAGCTTGTGCAGCGCACGGCAGCATCAGCACAGCAGCGTGTGCAACACACGGCAGCATCAACACCGCAGCGTGTGCAACGCATGGCAGCATCAGCACACCAGCGTGTGCAGAGCTCAGCAGCATCAACACAGCAGCGGGTGTAACGCATGGCGGCATCAGCACAGCAGCGTGTGCAGAGCTCGGCAGCATCAGCACCAGAGCGTGTGCAACGCACGGCAGTATCAACACCACAGTGTGTGCAGCGCACGGCAGCATCAGCACAGTAGCGTGTCAGCAAAGCAGTGTGTGCAGCGTTCGGCAGCATCAGCACCGCAGCGTATGCACCGCACGGCAGCATCAGCACCGCGGCGCGGGCAGCGCACGACAGCATCAGCACAGCAGCAGGTGAAGCGCACGGCAGCATCAGCACAGCAGCGCCGCTGTGTTGCTCGTCAGCGAGAACAAGTGACGGCTCCCGGTAGCCGCCCGAGCCGGTGGCGAGCGGCTGGCGGCCGGCCAGCCGGCGACGGCCAGACAGTGGCGTACAGATGGGTGCGCGGACAGGCCCGCAGATCTGGACCGATTCGCGGAGCCGAGCACGCCGCTGCCAGGGGCAGCTCGCACGCGTCGCCCGCCCGCGCCGGGCCCTATATTGAGGCCTTTTCCCGGATCCCGAGCCACATGCTGTGGCACATGGTGGGCCGGCTCATCCATTCATGGAGCCTGGTGGAACTCGATGCGTCCGGGAATGGGTTATTCAGTGATGAATTCGCTCACGATGTGCCGCGGGACAGCTGGACAGCACGCTGACAGGAATCGTCCCGCCTCTGCCTGGGTTATTTTAGCTCACCTCGTGTTGCACACGATAGGTCTAAGCCACGCGTGGGAAGCAGGGGGCGGACCACTCGAGCGCTTCCAACTGAATGTGGGCCTTCACCTCTGCCTCAGACACGTGTCAGGCTTCTGTTACAGCCGGTAAACGGTAAGTCCTGGGTGGTCCTAGATCATAGCGCATAAGACAGAGGCTTGCAATTGGGCGCCGCCCAAACCACTCAGGGGAAAGTCCCGGGAAAGGGAAGTAGGGAAGCATGGAAGTGCGGCACGCCGTTTGCTCAGCTGTGTGGGTGCCGATGAAGTTCGTTTAGCTGCTGAGACCGGCCCAGCACGAGCTCTGGCTATGCTGGGGCCCTCTCCGCGCTGGGTTTGCTAGTCTGCACTGCATCGGTCGGGGCATCCCCTGGTCGGGGTTAGCTAGGACGGGCTGAGGCCGTCTTGATCACTGTTGAGGGTGCGCAACCATGCCGCTCAGTTGGTGCCTCAAGACTCTCCAATCTCTGTTTGCGTACCCAGTGTTCGGTAAAAAGCGTCGTTGGACGACACCGGGGTCTTTACTCAGATGTGTGACACTGTGCGGCGGTCTTTGCAAGTGGTTCACTTCTACCAACAGAGAAAAAAACTGTCTGCGCTCTTCACTTCGCAGCAGCGATGCAATATTGTGGGCAGGCTCAATCGCATCGTTCACTTCACGCATGGCAGGTTAATGCATAGATTAAACCCCACATGCTGCAATGCATCTTTTTCAACATTACACAGCGCAATTACTTGCTGTCCTGCACATGCATGTCCCTGCTAACGCCCACGTCTTTCTTCTGTCATTAAAGTTTGTCGACTGCGTACAAGCCATTCACGACCAATCGTGCAGCCGCCTTCCAAATTTTCCAGTCTGCTGTCCAAAGACAGGAAACTGTCTCAACGGCCAGCGACGCCTATTTTCCAGGCTGCGACCGCAAAAAAACGCTCACCCCGCAGCCCTGCGCATCCCTCATCAAGAACAGCACCGCCGCCAGATAGGCGACAGCCGAGCCCCGCGCGCGGTCGCGGGCGCTGATGGACGGCCAGCGCCGGGGAGGCGAACTCCAAACACGGCACGCGGCGCAACCCAAAGCGGCCCATCGACATCGTAGAGTTGACCCAGGTATGGCCCGGCCGCCACCGGCGCTCGTTCGTACACGGGGCGTGCCGGGACCGACCGTGCTTGTCTGGACCGGCGGGAGAGCCGCTGAGCAGCGTGGGCAGCTGTTCCCACCGTCATCCTGCCTCGTGGGACCGAGCTGGGCGCTCAGGGATTTCCGCTGCGAGGCAATCCCGTGCTTTGTGGTTTAGTTGGAGTCGCTGTTTACGGTGGTGGTTTTGGTCCTTTCCCGAGATGGTTTATTGGACAGTTCGATTGCTTCTTCTGTGTCGTTTTTGAGATGACGTAGAATTGGGCCGTAGGCCTTGTCTAGGGCCATGTAGTCGTTTTGTGGGATAAGTATAACCTATCGATTCTGGCTGGGCAGGCATATGGTGACTAACGCTATTTACAAATTGACCCAAATCCACTAACGTAAAGCCATGATTCTGTCATCATGACACATCCGTTTTGGTTATTTCCGCAGAGCTTAGCGGAATTTCAAACCAAAAACTACTGCCATAAAAGTCAAGAAATAATAACAAGCGCCATGTCCATTCCATCCATTCAGTCACCGCGGTACCGCATGGATGTAGACGCTCTTAAGAACCCATGTCTTAAGAACCCACGTCTTAAGAACCCATGTCTTAAGAACCCATGTCAAGTCTTGTATTCCTTTTATTCAGTATGCTCGGAATAATTCATGCTCCTATCTCTCGACCTCCTTATTTTCACGTTCCTCTAGGGCCTCTTTCTCGCGCTTCTCCCCCCCTCCCCCTATTCTCCCCCTCTCCTCTCCTCTCTCTCTCTCTCTCTCTCTCTCTCTCTCTCTCTTTCCTCTCTCTCTCTCTCTCTTCTCTCTCTCTCTCCTCTCTCTCTCCCTCTCTCTCCTCTCTTCTCCTCTCTCCTCCCTCTCTCCATCTCCTCATGCTCAGCCGGCGGCGCCACTCTGCCGCCGTCCGTCTCACTCGCTCACGGCCGCGGCCGGGCCGCGCCGGCTCCGTCTCGCCTTTATCGGGCCGGCCCGCTCCGCTCATTCACTCAGCCGACCGCGAGTCATTGCCGGCCCGGTGGCCGCCGCTCTCGCCGGCGCTCTCCGGTGCCTCATCGCCGTCTGTGTGACGCATATCCGCAGCCATAATGTGGGCGCGAGGAAGACGCCGAGGGTCCGCGACGCCCGCCGCGGGCAGCCCAAGGGCGCACGACAAGGGCGGCCGGCGGGGGACGGTCGCTGCGCGAGGAAGACGCCGCGGTCTGCGACGCCCGTCGCGGGCAGCCCAAGGGCGCACGACGAGGGCGGCCGGCAGGGCACGGTCGCTGCGCGAGGAAGGCGCCGCGGTCTGCGACGCCCACCGCGAGCAGCCCAAGGGCGCACGACGAGGGCGGCCGGCGGGGGACGGTCGCTGCGCGAGGAAGACGCCGCGGTCTGCGACGCCCGCCGCGGGCAGCCCAAGGGCGCACGACGAGGGCGGCCGGCAGGGGACGGTTGCTACGCGAGGCTGGCCGGCCGGCGGTTGACACACCGCTCTGCGCGGCGGCCGGTGGTCGTGGCCGCTAATTATGCGCCCTGTCGCGGAGCGTAACGAAATCAGGCCAGCCTAATGAAGACCGGTCGCATGATTTGTCGACGGCGGTTTAATTAAATGATACGCTATCGGAGCTTCCAATGGGTCTCACCGTGTACACACGACCTGATAACTCATAGCGCTCAAGGTCGGGTTTGGCAATTTATGCAAATGGGTTTTTGCGCAATCAGCAGATGCTGATTGCGCAAATGTTGTACACACATTTGAGCAATTTGGTGGAGAGGAGCGGGTTTTTCAATTTGGGTGTGATGCTATGCTGGTTCATCTGGTTTCCGCATATGCCCGGCAATGGCACCTCAAGTCATCATCCAAATGCAATCTGCAACTGACGTGGGTGTTCAAATGCTTTCGTAAGCGTCGTCCTAATTCGCCTTACTAATCCTAGGTCAACTTGCTGGTAGTTAATGATGTGCGCAAGGGTTCTGCTCAAAATGCACTCTGATCCGCATCTACGGCACAATATATTTTCGGGTGGTTTGCGGGAGGCGTTATTGCGCAGAAAAAGATCCTTTTCAACGAGCACGCTCCGGTTGGTGTCATAATTTAAAAAGCAACATCGATTAAAACAACCAGGCAAGTATGATGACTTTATATATAGGTCACCTGGTGAAAAGATCTCAAACCCATTCAAACAGGCCGCTTGAATGCACCTGCAGGAGGTGATTTAAAGCGTTCGGTTCCTCGCCGTGGCCCCCCGATACCGATGCTCTGTCCACCTTTATTGTTAACGTAGGTTATTGTTGACGGAGGTCTGTCCACCTTTATTGTTAACGTAGGTTATTGTTGACGTAGGTCTGTCCACCTTTATTGTTAACGTAGGTTATTGTTGACGTAGGTCTGTCCATCTTTATTGTTGACGTAGGTTATTGCTGACATAGGATTCACTATAAAGATGGCATGTATTCCAAGTGATTACTTTCAAGTGTGTCCTTCCACTGCTTTCATTCATTTCGACTGGGTCGCCACAATTTTGACCTCAAAATATGCATTGATGCATGCTCACCCATTTGGCATGTAGGGTTTTATGACGGAGGTCGTGTAGATGAATGTCGCATAATTTGACGCTGTTAAGCACCTGCTGTGCAGAGCACCCAAAAATGTGGCCGGGATGGGATTAAAAAACAGCTTTGGTTTTCAGGCATCGGTGAGGCATTTTGGTGTTTTGACATAAATCAATTAGCGTCAAAGCAGTGTTAATTAGTTAAAGACAGTTTAATTAAGTTTAAATCGGTTTGAATTAGAAGGGATCAGTGGGATGAAACAGGATGATGTGTGCCAAAACAAGTCAATATCTGCACCAACTGCAAACTGCGAGCATTTCGATCGGCCATGATTGGACATCTTTGCTCCTGATTCAAACATTCGGGCACAAAGCAATCGAGGTGCAACCACATGAAGGATTAACTGCGCAATATGAAAGCTCCGGATTGTTTGATCTATGCCTCGCCCCACATGCACTCCATTCATGCCCAGCGCGCTTCACTGCCATAGTTCAACGAGTCATCATGGTCAGCCACTGAAAGCTCCCACCGCGCCGAATTTCGCGCTGACGCTATTTTCCCGGCGGGACCTCCCCACACAGACTGAGCATCGGTCGGCCTGCTGTTGCTGTCGAAACCAGACCTGTTCGTCATCATGCGCGCCTATCACCACGCCAGCTCTGCCCCGTCCGCAGGGGCCAAGCAAGCACGAAGTCTTGTTAATGTTGCAATATTATCATCGTTAATCTTCACAATATTGGCTCAAGTATTAATGCACACTTGCCGCTCCAAATGATTAGTGTGTGTGCTAGGTATCACGCAATTTGACTTAACATAATTGGATAACACATACAGTTTTTCATTATTCAGCTGGAAACAAAATATAAATGAAATATCTTGTTTTTTTAAACAAGCACAGTCGCCAGAATGTTCTGGTGTCAGACCTGGCTGGGCCCATGTCGCATTAAATCGCTACTATATTTGCAGCTGTCTGCAAGCCCCTGGCTTACAGCGAAATCTGGCTGAAACGTCGGCTAAGCCCCCAACAAACATACACCCCATCACCGGGACACCGCCTCGGCACACCGCCCGGCTCCACCCGGACTCTCTGACGCCCCCCACCCCCTCTCGCCGAGGCCCTCTGACGCCCCCCTCCCACACCCACACTCAGCCGGCCCCACGCCGGGTGTACTCACAGGGTGGTGACACCGGTGCCGTTCAGCCGGTCGGGGAGCCTGCTCAGACCGGCGTTGGAGCAGACGACGGCGCCGTCCTCACAGGAGCAGACGGCGGGGCAGACGCCCGGCTCGGCGGCCGCCCGGCCTGCTAGCAGCACCGCCAGCAGTGGCCCCAGCAGCACCGACAGCAGCGGCGCCAGCGACGGCGCCAGCAGCGGCCGCGGCACTGTCCTGCGCGCCATCACCGGCTCCGGCGGCCGCTCGGAATCACGGACATCACGGACACGCGTCACCGACCGGCGTCAGCTGACATTGCCTGCAACAGGAGAGATGTGACAGGTCACGGAACAACGCCAGCCGGCATTTTCTGCAGCAGGAGAGGCGCGATGCGTCATCGGAACGTCTGCTGACATTGTCTGCGACAAGGGATCATGCGTTCATGGCGCCGAACGCATCTAGTTTCGCCCTGTCTGCGCTGCGCTGCGCTGCGCTGTCCACAAAAGCGCAAAGACATTATTAGCTTCGGACATAGCTGCGCTTCTACATTGCTGCTCCATTCGGCGTTGCCTCACAAAAGCGCATAGGCGTTATTAGCGTCGGACATAGCTGCGCTTCTATATTGCATTATCGGTGTTTGCGCACTCGTGCTGCGCTGTTTGCGGATAATGTTCTTGGCACGCCACTGGTAATGGAAACCGACGGCATTCAGCGCCAAGTTTAAGCCGTTTACACACGTGATGGTTACTGGCTCCGTGACCGCCATGGAGCGTTCGACATGTGCCGGGCGCTAAGCGACATGGCAACGCACGCGGGACATCAGTTCTGTCACATGTCGTCCACGTCCGTGTTCGTCATTACCGCAGTACGCTAGCCTTCCTTAATTCCGTAATCATGACGTTCGAACACCAGTTGTCATTACTTACATGGTGGATATTACAAAACGCGGTGTCACAGGCCGAATCCATCGCCCCCAACCAATGGATAATGCATGACCTGACGTCCACACGCAATCATGTTGGTCGGTTGTGGAAAGTTGACTATCAAGCAGCTCAGATTTGCTGCTGACGGTGTGATAATTGTGATTTTGACCGGCAAGATTGTCGTATGCATTAAATATCTGCCACATGTATGTGACCGATATCGAGCGCACCCTTACAAGAGTGTCCTGGCGAATGCTGTTCGCTAGATTACGTATTCGACACTGTATTCACCAAGCTATAAATACTAGTAAATACCTATAGTATGATGTTAATTCTCCTTGATGTGTAAAAGGAATACATGCTTCGGTGTCACTTTACAAGCACTTTTTACTTCTTCGCTGGAATATCATTGATATCATTGCGGGCACTTTGGTTATGCTGTTCTGTTCATTGTGTGTTTTGCTCTAAAGCTGCCATCGATCCAGTCATAACATGTCTATTATTACAATTTCGGGTAACCTTAATAAACCTCCTAGTAGCTCATGCACCGTACAGCTGGCAAGCTAGTTTCTTTCTACCCACTTTTGCCCCGTAAGTTATACTACGCCATTTATGACCTGAGTAGAAGGACCAAGGTATGAATGAGCACGCTTCGTCTTTCCAAAATCTGCAGACGCGGGGCAGATAGGTCTTCATTTCTATCATCACGTGACTGGAACCGGACGGAAATATGATATAGTGGCCGAATTTCAACAGCACTGCTCACTTCGCTGTTAACTGGCGCCGGTCTCAGCCCGGCCGTCAAATTCATGCTCTGCTTTGGTGTGCCGACTCAAAAGCAGAAATCAGCTCCTATACATGCCATCAGGTCAGGTGCGTTTCGTCGGATAGCATGACTAACGCCGAACTCTCTGACGGGATTGTAAATCACGCGGCACCATTCGCATGGTGATGGGATGTTTCGTCTCGAGGTCACGTGGACTGGTGTCACGAGAAATGCCTATTTATTCGGTCAGCCGACCATCTCTATCCACTTCCACACTCGATCACGAGGGCCGTTGGAAATGTCCCAACGTAGTAATTTGAATAATGCTAATTTATCCGCCCGCAGGGCTAGAAAAGACACCAACAGCAAACCTATCGCGTTGTTTGGCATTCCTGGCATGTGATCAGCCAGGCCAAGAGCTAATGCATCCGCGTTTATAAAAATCTCGCTTATTAAGACTGGCATCAATGCAAATGATGTTTGTGTAGCTTGCTCAGCGCTATCCACACCTGCTCAGGCCCCCTGATCGCGTCCGCTGTTTCCCTGCTACCACTCACGGCCACGCTGGTAATGCTAGGCAAATATACACGGGTGTGAACGGCCACTATTTAGTCGCTGCTCGCTGATGAGCCGCCAAAACCAAAATATTGCTGAGCGATGAACAGCTCCGCCGAAGAGCGCCGGACCACCCCGTCCGCGCCCTGCCCGTGAGGGGTGTTCCCGTCCACTAACGTTTGAGCCGGCGTCTCGGCGCGTGCCACCAGCCGCCGCAGCCGCCTCGTGTCTCTGCACAGCGCGGCCCGGCGTCCACAGCGCGGCACACTCACTCGGCCCGACTGGCGCGCCGCCGACGAGCGCGGCGCGACCAAGTCGTCGGTGTGACGTCACAGGTCAGAGAGCGTCGGCGCCGACGGCGGCCGATCTGATTGAGGGCCGGAGCGCGCCGGGCATCGGCTCCCGGGGGGCGCCAGCCGCGCTGGGCCATTGTCTGGCCGCCGCCGCTCCCGTCGCTGCCGCCGCCGGTCCCCCGCGCGACGATGGGTCGCGACGAGACGACGGCTGCGGCGACAGTGGCGCGGGAGGCGCAATCGGCAGGACGCCCGTTCCGTTTTTCACGCCGTGTTTTTCTGGGAGAGGAAAAACAAGGAAAAAGTGCTCGGAAAAAGCGCAAACAAGCGAGTAAAAATGAGGCGATGAATGAGCCGCGATCGGGCAGCGAGCGCCCGGCCACCTTGCGACACCGGTGGCCTAACATGACGCACGATGACCGCGCGGCGAGATATCGGCCGCCGCCCGGGATTCCAGCGCACGTCTGGTGGCGCAACACGCACCGGTAGGTCAGCGGGGGCCGCTTATGAGCCAGCCGACAGGTGGCGGCCAGCGGGCCACAAAAACGCTATCGCTGTCAGTCGGCAGCGGCGCAGCCCGACCTCGCGCCGACCTGCGCGGGCGGCGGCGCCGCGTTTTTAGCCGACACATTTCCATTTTGGACGGTGCGCCGTGCGGGCGTGCGACGTGCGAAGAACGCCTTCTGACGTGCCCTCGTTTTTGTCGGCCGACACAAAAGTGTTTTCCAGTCGCGGTTTCTTGCGGCGCCGTGTACCGACTGCGCCAGGTGCTTCTTTGGCCTCTGAGTCGGCCCAGTGTATCGCGGCGAGGCGCCGCGCTAGATCCAGGATGACAGGGCAGCGGGCTGGTGAACGATTTGGGAGCTTGTGGCCGCATTGCGTGCTTAATAGCTTTGCGTAGCTTTCCGGGTCGCAGACTGACCATAGAAGCAGTGATTCTTGTTTCCATGTATGATCGCTGGATAATTGTTGACTGGCCGAGCCCAGCGTAGGAAAATAGGAAAATGCCTCCAAATACACTGCCGGGCGGGCGACTTCTTCCACTTCATGTAGCCATAAATGCCGAGGCGCTTCTGTCCTTAAGTGAAACCAGTTTGAGCTGTAAAATACAGCTGTCTAACGGTGCACAAAATGCTGCCTAATCTAGCAGCAAGGCATGCAACTGTTGCCAAGAATACTATCGTGCATGTCCGATGTGACGCTTGTCTCCGTCTCTTCCCCCCTGTATCTCCACCACTTAGACGCCTGTCCCCGCCTCCTCTCCCTGTATCTCTACCTCACTCTCTTCGCATCCCGGCCGGCAGATCGTTGGTCCGTCCGACCTCCACTGCTGCCACCAGCGTTGGCCCGTCCGACCTCCACTGCTGCCACCAGCGTTGGCCCGTCCGACCTCCACTGCTGCCACCAGCGTTGGCCCGTCCGACCTCCACTGCTGCCACCAGCGTTGGCCCGTCCGACTTCCACTGCTGCCACCAGCGTTGGCCCGTCCGACCTCCACTGCTGCCTCCAACTTCCACTGCTGCCTCCGACCTCTACTGCTGCCACCAGCGTTGGCCCGTCCGACCTCCACTGCTGCCTCCAACTTCCACTGCTGCCTCCGACCTCTACTGCTGCCACCAGCGTTGGCCCGTCCGACCTCCACTGCTGCCACCAGCCGCTGGCGCGCGTTCGCGCCTCGGCGCCGGCTCGGGGCGCCGGCTCGGAGAGTCGGAGCATCCGCCGGAGAGTCGGCGCCACTTTCGCCCGGCCCGTGCGTGAGAGCGGCGCGCGCTGCGCCGGTGAAAAGTCGGCTGGCGGCCGGGGTCGGGCCCAGGCCGGCCGTCATGTCCCGGGTGCCGGCTCGTTGCCGCGAGCGCCCACGGCTAGGCCGCCGCGCCGGCCCGACCGGCCCCGATCGCGCTGACATCTATTGGAAGCGGCGCGAACTCGGTCGACTTCGTTCGTCACAACTGGCGAGTAGATAGTTGATCATGGGATGACTAGCCCACCTGTTTGGTGACCTACATCGGACTGAAGCGTGGCTAGGGCAGCCGGGCCGTCCCTGGCCTTCTGGAATCGAGGGGCAGTTGGCTTCGCTCGGGCATATGGTTGCGTCCCGCCAGGCACTCGAGCGTGAAACGGCCACATGGCAATGTTGCATGCCCACTGCCCGTTTTAGCACACGGAAAACTGGTCCGCCCTGAAATGACACCGGCTCTCTGTTCAAATTATTTAACTTTGCGGTGACACAACAATGTTGCTTTAATCGTCCCATCAATGATGCTGCTCAAACAAGTCGGGAACTTTAAAATGAGCACTCCGATGAAAGGCTGTGCATAATAAGACTCACAACACGAACACCTCTAAATCCTGACAGACTACTACATCTACCAGTCTTCCTATCAGGATTCCATTAATACCACACTTACAATCAGACGAAGGTCAGGAAGTGATGCCGCGCTCGGTGGTCACCAGCCGCAACGCTCAGCGGTCACGTCTCCGCTCTGTGACGGGCCTTCTCACCACACACACACCTCACACGCTCGCCGCGGCGCGTCCCTCGCGCGGCACGCTCACAGGCACGCCTCCTCGGCGGCGAACGCGGACCGGCACCTTCGCGCTGCGCGGACGGCGCGGGAGTGGCGCGCCGGCGCGCCGCGCGCCGCCGCGGGTCACCACCAGGGGCGCTGGGGTCAGGTCGTGGGCAACCTTCGCGGCGCGGCACCGGTGAAACGCGGCGGCGGCGGCGCCAGTGCTCATGAGGGCGGCCGGCAGCCGCCGCCCGGCCGCGGCCCTGGACCTGACCGGAATACATGATGTGGAGGTCAGCAGCTGTCCGACGCCGCCTGGTACAGTCGGCGGTGTGCCCGGCACACAGGCACGGTACACAGACGGGGCAAGGCAGGGCCGAGACAGGGCAGCTCAGGCACCGTCGGCAGTATGCCCAGCACACAGGAACGGTACACGGACGGGACAAGGTAGGGCTGAGCCAGGGCAGCTCAGGCACCGTCGGCAGTATGCCCAGCACACAGGAACGGTACACAGACGGGACAAGGCAGGGCTGAGACAGGGCAGCTCAGGCACCGTCGGCAGTATGTCCCGGCACGCAGGCACGGTACACAGATGGGACAAGGCAGGGCTGAGACAGGGCAGCTCAGGCACCGTCGGCAGTATGTCCGGCACGCAGGCACGGTACACAGACGGGACAAGGTAGGGCTGAGCCAGGGCAGCTGCACACATGTACGACCCATGTACGTGTTGGTTCAGGTATGCTGGGATTTTTACCGGCGCCCGAACCGAAGCAAGTGTGTGGAAGGCCATAGCGGCATCGACGCACGCACACAGGCCTTTTCGCAATGGCTTACACCGTAAAAGGCCGAAGCCCAGTGAGATATACATTCCAGCCAGTGACCGCTCGGATGATGGTAACGGCTCAAGGCTTAGCACGCTATACATCTATCCTTGTTCCGACTAAGATGATCATGTCTGCAGTGTCACGAACTCTACCGCAGGCACTCGCGCGTCTTCTGCATTCAGAATAGCACGCAACGTCCCGAGCGCACACGGCTGAGACATTCGTCATCGGAATGCCTCTACGCCGATATGGGGATATACAGCGCAGGGCATCATAGCAATTCGTTGGTATGCGCGCGCCGTCTGTCATCACCGCAAACCGTCGTCGTTGGCAGATTTTACTGATCAACAGGTCAGTATAGCGGCCGGAATGCACGCACCAACTGGCTGCACTGCATGCCACGAAATGTCTATTCGCCCGTTGTCAGGTTCTGATATCAACAACTGGCTGGGTTTGCCCTTCCGCTGCCGTAGAAGGCGATGAGGCATGTTAGGTAACCTGGGCGCCTCCGTTGGCCTACATAGCCGACGGCACATCGGTTATGCCGATCTCAACATTAACTTCAGGCCACCAGCGCACCGACGTGCAGCTAATCCCTTCTCCTAATCCCCGCCAACGCATGTCTGTCGGGTCTATTCATGGCGTCGGACCAGCGCCGAGTAATGGCGTCATTGCTGCCGATCAATTCCAGTGTGCCGAAGCCGCCGGTCGTCGCCTACCGTTCCAGACCGTTTGTTCGAAGCCAGCTGCGGGGCGCGAGTCCGCCAGACGCAGGCTGCTCGCCATAGACCGAGGCGCCCCTCCCCCCTCCCCCGCCGGATTCCCACGTCGGCACCCGTCACTTGCAGGGTGCTCCCATATAGTGCACGTCCGCTCGGCTAATCGTGTGCCTAATGCGGTATTAATTGCCTTTAGACTGCAGTTGGCGCCGGCTTTATGGTCCATTCGCGCAACGCGTCCGCCAACGGAGAGAGTTGACGTTGAATGGACTTTGCATTTTGCTAAGTTTTGTCCCGCACTACAAATGTATGACGACATCCACGGGAAAACCTGCCTGCATTATGGGCATCAATCTATCAGGAGCGCGCTGTTTTGCTCTGTGATGGTCGCTCACGTACTGCACATTGTTACATGACATGAGCTGTCCGTTCGTATGACGCTTCAAATCGTGAAGCTACGACAAGAATGGCTCAGAGGGAGCCTACGTGGGAGCTTAATAGCCTGAGGTGCACATGCGACATTCAATGAACCTTTCTTTATCGAAAGAAACTGGTTTCAAACCCAGAATGCGCACAACAGCGACCGGCGAAGCGGAGTTGGTGGCGCCGCCTGGAGACGGCCGTCTTACCCATCGAGTGGTGGGTGTGGTGCGACATAGGCGGCGGGCATACGACCGACTCAATTTCATGTGTGTGTGTGTGTGTGTGTGTGTGTGTGTGTGTGTGTGTGTGTGTGTGTGTGTGTGTGTTTTATTGTGATCACTTCCGGTTGCAGTCCCTGAACTTGAGAGTGCTTTATCACATTATCTTACACTGCTTTTATGCTGTTACACGTCGAGCTAACATCCGTTGAACGACGGCGCATGCTAATGCCACATTGTTACGTGTGGCCACTATTATCGTCAGCAGCACTTTTCATTTTCAAGTCCTTTTCCTAATCGCCTTAGACGTTCATTTTTGCCCGCATACAAAAATTTGCTATCGGTCTAGACCGCAATGACAGCCGTTGTGGTTAGCCCAGACGTCGAGACGCCATCACCTTGACGGCGGCCGCCTGCCCGTCCCCAGTCGCCCTGACGCCGCCTCAAGGTGCCGGGCCGGACCGTGACGCGCCGTGACGCCACGTCACGACGCCGGCCTCGGGGGGACAGCGGCGCGCGGAGGAGGATTCACGGCCTGTCACGTCCGGTCGCCGACCATAACCGCTCTCCCGGGCCCGAGTGCACCGATGCGCTGATACGCCCGGACAGAGTCGGGCCTGGCCGCGCCTGGGGAACCCTGGGAGAGAGCTGCCGACGAGCGCTGCCCGCGCGGCGCGGGGCACCGTAGTACTTCACGGTGAAGAGTGATAAAGGGAGCGTGCTAACACGGGAAAGTCCCAGTCTTAAGCCGCCAGATAGGCGCCCGCTGCACTCAATGCGGCGCTTAGTCGCTGCGAGGACGGAAGCGCTCCGTTCTTGACGGCGAGGAGCCAACGGAGCATTTGAATGGAGCGGGTGTCACGGACGTGCCGCTCGGTGGCGGCGGCGGGTGGCGGCAGACGTGGCAGTTGTCGCGGAGCCCGCGCGGGACCGGTCCGGGCTGTCACGCCGTCTCGTGTTGCGCGGCTGAGTGCTATCTCCACGGCCATCTCGCGCCCTGTCGGCCGACAGACGGCTGAATGAATGGACCCACGTCGGCGGCGACCGCGCCTCCCGGCGGTCGCGTCCGGACGGCTCACCGCGCCGGGCTCTCCCCGATCAGACGCGGGGTGAGAACCGCCGAGACTGGAGCGTGACGCGTCACGGAGCTCCGGCGATCCTGACGACGCCGGGCGATGGACTTGTGACCTGAGCCGGCGGTGGCGGGGTCAGGTAGCCACGTCCGCCGCAATCGTACCGGGGCACCGGCGACGCCTCTGCGTCACGGCCATTGGGACGGCACGTGACGTGGCTCCAGCGGAGACGCAGCAGGCGGGAAGCCGCGGATCTGACGGCTGGCTTTACACGCTGCACTTTTTCCGGGTCACGACCTCTTCAGAGCGGTCGTGAAGAGGCTGGCGGCGGGTTCAGGAGGAGCTGACTAAGCCTCGTCCACGTCCACAGGCGGCCGGCAGCTTACGGCCGCTCAAAGTCGGCTAGCGGTGAGTGCGGCTGCCGGACTCGGGGTCGCCCCTCCCTCCCTCCGTGACCGTGTGGAGCTGCTCCCGGCGCACTGGCGCCGCCCGGAGGTCAGCCGGGTCACGGCCGAAGGGTGATCACCGTGAGAAACGGCTCAGTCCTGGCACGGGCGGAGAGAGAATGCCGTCTGGCACGAAACACGCGACGATTGGGAGATAGCAGCCATCTGTGCCGGATCTGAGACCGGCCGGCTTACGAATGAAGGCGTTTAAAATGTGTAGGTGTCGCAATGATCATTCATACGAATTGTGCTAAACTTACCAGTTTATTAAAACTTAGATCCATTTACATTTTTCCTTGGTGACATACAGGTGTGGAATGTGTCAGCTATATGATAACGATGAAAAAAATAGGGGGCTTATAAGGTCACATCGTGCAACTCAAAGTATTCGCCGGGTCGCTCCTGAACTGAAACTGGTCGGCAGTTTATCGAGCTTAGCTTGCCATGAATGGACTCATTCACCTGATTTCGTAGGCGACAGAATGACGCTAGTTAGCTGAGTGATAGTGTTGACTGGTGCCAGTTTGGCGGAGGAAGTATTCCGTTTTAGTGGATCACGCCAGTGGCAATGACTCCCCTGAGCGGATCGAGAGGGACGGCGCAGGAGCGACTTTGTTCCGCTTCATTTCATACGCTACCGAACGATAAAGGTGAAGTTTTCCGTAAATATGGCGGTTGTTACTTTTGCTCCTCCCCCTGTTTCCACCAGGCATGCTTTCGCATTATGTAAGCTTATTCACTAATCTTGATAACATCATGGCATTCAATGTTTCCTTCTATGTATGCAAATCATGAGTTTCAGCCAACCATGATTGGAATCGATGACCTCGAAATGCACTTCGTCGTGCCAGCTCGTAAATATTCGTATTCAACGAGATGAGGTCAAATGTCAGATTAAGTCAAAATGTAAGGCATATATGCATGCAATGCATGCATATAATGCATGCATGTAACGTCCTGGATGTGACGTGACGGATGTGATGTCACCAGATGTAAAGAATGTTTATGTCTCATCCGAGAGCAATGCACTAATCACATGTGGAAGGTGGGTACGCTTGCTGGGGAGCTACAAGAATATAGCTGGTTGATATTGCAATAATTTTGGTGTCATTTCTGGATGAAAATATCGAAATTAAAGCCAATATTATTTCTACCATGGCATTTGCTCGCGGGTGTAAGCGCGTTAATCGTCGCTCCTAATGTATTTACGCAAAAACTTACCAGGACACGCCATCGCTTATGACCATTTAGGCGAAAGTGACAAAGCAGCCATTTCCACGCAAACATTACCAGAAGAGACCTTACTTGGTGCACAATATGAAATGCTTGAAAAAGTGGATAAGTAGGATAAGGGCAATGGTTTATCAGATGACTTACTGGGAAGATGAAACTTTTCACTGCAGAGGTGATATTGTTTCGTCGAGTAAATATCCGCTTTTTGACGTTTGCGGTACTTCATTATTTGGTCTCATTGGGCAAACAAAGGAACCTAACATGACATATTGGGCAAATGATTACGAAACTAAAGCGATTAAAGAGCAAAGTTTACCGGCTAGTTTGACATGCCTGACGAAAACCGATGAGTTTCGACCGTGACTATCTTACTTTCCTCACAATTGCAACGTAGGTGTCTGAGGCATGCGGCGGGACGGCATCAGGTACCAATAAACAAACACTAGTGTAAAAAGGGACAGTAGGTGAGTCGGTTCGGAACATCCTGACATTTACAAAGGCGGTTTTAATTCATTTCCGTCTCAGGTCATCGAATGATAGCATGGTTTCGAAAGCTCATACAGTGAGGAGTCCAGCATGCTCATTAACACCAGCTCGGGTTGGGGTCAAATTGACCCCCCAAAGGTTTTTCAGAATGGTTCCCGAACGGCGCGGTGTGGCCGCGCCAAATTTTGCATAGCTGTAGACAATTAAATAGCGGATCGCTTGAAATAAAAAAATTAGATTTACATTAGAATGTTGCTGATCTACGGCAGTCAGGCCATGGCTTCAGCGAAGGCAATTTTTAGGGAATCGTCCAATCTGATACAATAACAGAGTGTTTGAAGAAGCCATACATCTCTGAGATGCTTTCTTAGGCACTGCAAATATTGAATGAGCAAATTACGTTGACCTGAGGTCAGGTGTGAAAGCCGGACCAAGGTCAAAACCAACGTGATTTATTACTCTAGGGTTTGCTGTATGGGATAGTTTGTGGTGCTCATTTCAAATTTATGGACAACAGCAACCGCATTATAATCTTTCATCGACTTTTTAGAGGTCAGAGCAGGTCATTGACCTAAGATGACCCGGGTCGACACTTTGTTTTAGAAACATACTGCCTAGCGTAATCTTTGTCGCTTATGGAAATGCAAAACTCGGAGCAGTATTGTATTATTTTGATCTCCATGGCCTTCAAAAGGTCAATCAAGGTCACTGACCTCGAATGGGCTTGTGACCACGGCTTAGAAACAGTTGCCTAGGTTCTGGAAGCACTTTGGAGACCAACCTGAATTTGACCTTGTTTGACCTTATTTGACCTGAAGGTCGTGACCTAGGAAACTCAAACTTTGATCTAAGTGAGTCCACGTACAGACCAAGACATTCCGTAAATCTGGTGTCTATTTACAGACCAAGACATTCGTATTTACAGACCAAGACATTCCACGTACAGACCAAGACATTCCGTAAATCTAGCTTTCTTAGTTCCCGAGATCTCAGCAGGGTCAAATTGAACCCCACCCCCACCCGAGCGGATGGTATCTAGCCGGCCTCCCGGGCGCGTGATAATCGCCGCACAATATCCTTTTCTAGGAGAGATATGGTGCCAAGTGACTATTCCATTAACAAGTTTAGTTGTTGAAAACTATGCCTGAGGATCAACTGACACTGACTAGACAACGCTCACGCACTATGTTAACGTTTCACGCTACCCGCGTGTTTCTATGAACCCACATGATGAGCTCACAGCGCAATGCGTACATGCTTAAAATTATTGCATAAGTTTATCGTATCAGACCATATTCTAGAAATGATCCAAACTTACTGGGCAAAAGCTTCCCACTTGAAGCGATGATGGTGTCGTGCTCACGTGCATTGGTAGCTCGATGTAAGAGGGTCGTCATGAAAGATCACGCGATGACATCAAATGGCTTTGGTTTTTTACTTGCAAGTTACTGTAGGCGTTCTGCGGCCTGACCTGACGGGACAAGACGCATACTTAAGTTACTGTAGGCGTTCTCAAGCCTGACTTGACAGAGCAAGACGCATTATAAAACCATGGACCGCGGTACAACGTTAACTCTCCCAGTTTAGTGGCATCTGGCACACAGACCATAATAACCGAATTACGATTCATTCATGCGCGGGTACTGTAAAAGCCATCAGCTGGGTTTTAATTTGGTCTTTCCTGCTACGTGCTAGGTGTGGAGTCGATGCCGGTTAGTATAAATCCCTCGCAGAGCGTTGGAGATATTGCAGCTGTGAAAGCCGGCAATGATTTGCCTCTCACCTTTGTTATTTCTTACGCAGTGCATTGATAAGCCATTTTTAGCTGTAGGTTCCAGCAGTGGCTCTGTTCCCGTATTTATGTGCGCACGGTTATCAATCTCTGTACCGTTCCGAGATCTTGATTTTGTCACGCTTTCATATCAGTAGCAAATCGGCATGGATCAACACCGGCATGAAGTTCCGATATAGCGTACACGACCATCGAGCCGGATTTGTGTTCGTTGCGTTTAGTGGAGGAAAACAAGAACCCTCGTTCAAAGTTGGTGATGGGAGATATCGCTTTATATCCATTTTTACTGCATCGGCTGCCCTTTTGTCGCTTGAGAAAAACGATGTTCAATGGCAAAAATGAGGAACGCAGTGGTATCGGGCATATGACGACCCGGAAAGTTACAGGATAATCCTTAATCAACCGCCCTTTGCTGAACGTTGTTTTTCGTTGTTATTTCCACGAATTAACGTAATGTTGGCGCAAGGACAATCGAATGCAGTTGGGACAAATTGGGACACAGTTGAGGAAGCTTGAAACGGAAGATCTTGAGGATCAATGCAAGGGAGGAAGGGTAGAACAAGGGTAATCTAACACATTTGAGGGTCGCGTATCTAGTAAAGCTACAAGACTTCATGTTTTGAAATGAGTGTCTCGTGCCCGTAACTGACCTTTCTGTCGTTGCCGCTGACTTTTGAGTTTCTTGAAATGTGTGGTGGCATGGTTTTACGTCAATCTTACGTTACGTATATAAATCTCACGGCTGTGCTGCATCAGACTCAGTCCGAGATTCCAGGGGTTAATTCCAAGCACAAGTGACGTTCGTGGATCAGGCGACAAACTTAAGCTGTATCCCACGGGCGTCGATTTGCATTCCTTTGGATGGGTTCCCCCCTCCGCAGTGGTGAGTTCCCCCTCCCCCTTACCTTATAGAGCCTAAGTACAAACAGCCAGCCCAATATTAGCACCCCAATAACGTGACGAATTTACTGGCCCCTGTACGTTCGGGAGAACCCTTGAAATATGCCCAGCTCCGCTTCGACGTGAATGTCCAATGAAGCAGTTACAAAAACATGGCGAGCGTCATCATCCAACTAAACCGAGAGCGGTAGTGGTCCAACAATGACCACCAAAACAACGATTGCTCTGTCGGACATGCCTAACGCGAGTGCAAGCCAACCTTGTGACTACCAGCGGAGGTTTCCGTGGCTGTCTTTAATAGCCGCGAAATCCATCTGAACATCATATTTCCAAATCCGTGCTCGTCCAACAGCGTGTATAGCTAGTTAACAACGACTTTTTGTCAATTGCCGAAACCTGGTTGGTGTCGATTATTGATGCCCGACAAAGGTTTAATGATGCCCGACAACATCCCCTGCTGCGACAGAGCGAGGAAACGAACTGGGGCAGGGTATGCTTTCCTATTCAGTTGTAGAGACTCCAACTCCCTAACTTCGAGAGGAAAATGAGTCAAATCTGAAGAGCACCCTGTTTTTGGCGTAAAATACGCGCAAGTTTAGCTGGTTGTCCCCGCTCAACCTCAACCAAACATATGTTGCGAAGCTGCCCTCCTGTGGCGGAGGCGTAATGGCCGTGATAGACGACGGATTCACCGTCACATTAGTCTTCAGTGTCCAGCCCACTTGCGAAGATCCAAAGTAGAAAACGTCTAAGTCAAGAGCAAAGGCGAATCCAAATCGGTGTGAGACAATCAGCAGTTTGCACCAACCACGTGGCGGCGCCACAGCTTTCAAGGAGTTAGACGGCATAGAAGACATATTAAGTCGAGTTCTCGCGCTGCGTATGGCACAACAATAAGGTGTCAAATGAAAGAAATTGATATATAATTGTGCATGTTAAATCTGTTTTCGGATTTAAGGAACATGTAGTTACTAGAACATAAACGTAGAGTGTATTTTTTAGAGAAAAAAACCTATGAAGATATATATACATAGATATACGTTGTTCAAAATTCCGAAGATCCGAACATATACCATAGCGATGAGGGAAACTGAACATGCACGCCAATAGCAAGTTTCGAAGTGTACATCTTTATTCGCTCTGATCACTTCGTTGGCGCAGTGGGTTGACACATATGCCCTGGTGAGAGGTCTCTGCTTCCATCCTGTCTCCGGAATAGTTCCTCTCGTCTGGCTTCCTCCTGAGCGGCGGCAGCAATATTGGGGAGTGATCACCCTGACTGAGGATAAACCATGCTCCAACCACCGCTCGCTGCGGTGGGGCCGCGGGTATGGTCTAGTCCTTAGAGGGAATGCTCCAACCAAAGCCTGCCGCGGTGGGGCCGTTGGTACGGTCTGCCCTTAGAGGGAATGTTTGGCATTTGAGGATATTGAAGCGAGCATCAGATATGATGAACAAGCCTACTTATAACCATGGACATACTTTTTAATACAATCATTACTCTAGACAATACAATATTCCTGTTTAGGGAATATGCTCCTCGATACTTCAATGTTTGATTAGGTCATCGTACTTCGCACAACATTGATTGACAGCCAGTTGATGGCCATTATATCTGAAATTGCGCTCCCGGACGCCAAATATGAATGACTCGGCCATTACATTTTTCTTGGTCTTGATTGCCGCATGGCTTATGGAATCACAGGACTTGCATGACGTTATTATGACGTCATGTCTGCCAGGGTGATGTTGAAGTACTCTCCCCGCAAAAGTCTCCCGGTCTTCCCGGGTGCGTAGCCCAGAAACTAGCGGGTCTGTGGTCTTCAGAAGGGCAGGTCTTTGAAAAGCACCGAATGGTCTTCAAGATGGCTGTTTCAGTTCGAAACCCCATAGAAATGTGGAGCACTTCCTTGAAATAGATCCTTCGGTACGGTGGGTCGGTGCGGTAGATCCCTGACGGCACAGTCCCGCTCCGAGTCATCGGAGCAGTTGTCAGACCTCCGGGTGCGATAAATCAGCATAGCATGGCAGGCATCTTGACAGCAAGCGCGTGGCCAAGCGCTTGCCGAAAAGGTGCCGAAAATAGAACCTCTGCCTCGTACAGTGCACTATGTGCGCAGTCGGAGCTGATCATAGGTGGCATCATCTGTAGCTTGCTATACGAGGGCGGCCGGGCATTGCATGCGTCCATTCGTCAGGTATTTATCTTTTTTCGCTGATCCAGATTGCGTTCGCACGAACCTTCCATTTATACAGTGGATGTGAGTTATCGTCGGATGTGATTATCACCAACTCCCCGGATCAGATCCAGCACACGGATATCATGCCCAGTTCCCTGCATGGCCAGCGCCTGTTGACTTCTACCTGGACGTAAAATGCATAAGAACAGCAGACGAAAATAAAAATAAAACACACGCATAGCTATGGCCGAAAAAGACCGATGTGCTCCAACAGGATCTGGCCGCCGTGGACAGGGGCGCTGTCCTGACTCGGCTTCATCTGACGAAAAGCGAGATGCATTTCTAGCCATCGCAAAACCGTTGCTTGATAAGCTTGCCCCTTGGCGGGAAGCCCAGATTTACACCCGGCCAGCCCTCCCTGCGTCGGACGCGATGACGGAGCGCTCGTCACAACGCGGTACCCTCCTTCACACCGACACGATGTACAGGCAGCTGGACCGTGGGGAGCGTGCGGTCGGCCGATGCGACCGTCGCGAAGACATCCAGTGACGCAGAGAGACGGCGAGTGCCGCGTTATTCGTGGCATCACTGGTGGCGGGGAACCTTTGCCGACAAAGGTTCTAGATGAGCTGCTAGGGCAGCCCAACGAATGTGTCGCTTACATCAGGAGGAAGACCTCTGACAATGAATTGACAGCGGCTGCGTTGGGTACACGAAACTTCTGCTACACGAGTAGTATGCACGAGTTTGCTTACGACATGCTCCCGGACACGAACTAAAATGCACCATGGTATCGATGAGCACCAGCGCGCCGCTTGTGATCGCGGCGACATGAAGCGTTATGGCGTCAAGGTCTGCCAACTGGTTCTCAGGCCAGCGTTACTGCATATCATCAACAGCAGCTTTGTCTCTGGGATACCGTCGTAAAAGTGGACATCACTTGTGGGAGCCCATTGTTAGATCTGGCCACATTGCTTTAATTCAGACCGATCTCGCTCATTCCCATACTGCCTATTCTAAAAGCAAGGCCTGCGTGCGATCAGCTTACGACGCATTTTGCATTGCATGCCCCGACATTTCGAGCCAGCACGGGCTTCGCGGGAGTCGTCATGAGCATTTCAGGCAGCGTACTCGATCCGTGGATGGCCGGGCAGCGGTGCTTCGATGTTACTAGCTCAGCTATAAATGGCCTTTGTCTGTGTCTGCCCGAAACACCGAGATTCCATGACGTGTTATGTCCATGACTATTGGAGTGCCCTCAGAGGATCCACAATATTCAGAAGGTTAAAAATCGAGCAGCCGCGCGCGTCGCGATGCCTGGAATGTGTGCCAAGGTTCGGCCATTGACTCCATTCTGAAAGCATGCTGCAAAATGAGCGCTATCTTCACGCTGGTGCCGCACAGCCTGTACATTGCGCGGATAACTGTCATGTTCCTGAATCGGAGAACCCGTGGAATCTAGCCGTCATCATTGTGCATTACCCTGACAGGAATGGTGGGCACCACGGAGACCCACAGAATCCAGACGAAGCTGTAAAAGTCATGAAGAAAGCCCTCGAAGACCCAGCTGTAATAACTAGCTCTTTGGAACATGTCAACTAACCAGAAGCCCATCATGATCCACCGGGCAAGTCCGTCTTGATGACTGGTTCATCCCCGCGATGAACGAGGTGCAATAATCGGGGTGCTTTTTAATGAAAGCCTGGACATAACAACTTCATGCAGCCGTGTATAAGTGCACAGGGATTCTAGTTATGGTATACCATCACGTCATTTGATGCAAGAACCTTATACTTCAAACAGTGCGATCACCAGTGCTGCCGAATGTGCTCTACTGTGTCGCGCATGGAGCGGAGGGAGCTGCATAGGTGCTGCGTTTAAAACAGTTTTTTCGGCCAGAATGATCGCGAACTTTCGGAAATACAACCACTGCCAGTGCCGTCTAGAGAAAGTTATGCTGGCTGCGCGCAGCTAATGCCGTTGGGATGTGAGCATGCGATCAAGAGCATACGTAATTTGAACGTAATACGGCATACGTAACACGGCCATTGAAGAGCCAACTCAACAAGCAGCGCCGCTGGAGTCAGCCTGCGTTTCGCATGACATTGACTCGAGGGGCTTCTCGTGCGATACACGCTCGAACTAAAGCGGGTGAGCCAGCTTCCGTACAGAAACACAACTGCTCGGAACGGCATTCTCCAGACGCACGGCAGGCTCGCAATGCGCGATCATTGAAACAAACGGTGAAAGGCATTCCCATTAGGAGGACAGCTGTCTAAACGCATTTGGGGAAAGGTTTAGAACCAATTTTTCGAACGATGAATGAACTAGAGCCTACGGTTAGTTTCAGATTAACTGAAACACATATGCTTTATCAATGAAATGCTGGTGCATCGAGAACATGCGTGTAACAGGGTGGCTTTATATGGCCAAAGTTATTGCGGACACTCTATTCTCGTGCATATGTAAGCAAGATACCTAAGCATATGATGGCAAATCATGCACAGATCTGACATTTCAGTATGCAAGAGAGGTGCATCTGCACCCTTTCTACTTAATAGAACAAGTGCGTTTGCAAGGAGTAAATAACTGGCAGACCTCCATATGTTACCGTTTTCGGTATCCTTTAAAAGCATAGTAAATGTAGGTATATATATATATATATATATATATATATATATATATATATATATATATGCTTATACATGTTCATATATACACATATACATATATATATATATATATGTATATATATACGTATATATCGTGGACAATCAGAGCATTACTGAACGAAATCCGCGGAATTTTTGCGCTTGACCCCGTTTGTGGACTTCCACGATTCTGCCCAGCCTCCCCATCATTTTGAGAAACCGGCACTCATAATGTATCCACTGCATGGAGCTCACTATATGTGCTCCTCACCGGTTGATTTTGCGGGAAAGCGGTCTGGTTTCAATATCTATGTGAAGAGAACCAGAATAAATTTGAGATAAGTTTGTTAATGGCTTGAAGCACCTTAAGCACGCATCTCGATGACGGAAGGCCTCCATATTTCGGTTTTCAGCCCTTTACACCAACCTGGAAACAGTCCACAAGCATGATGAAAATTTAAGACAGCTTTTGAATCACCTACATGCCTCCAACAGTTTGCCGGCAAGTAGATGTAATTATTGACCTTCAGGATGGCAAAAGACTTAAACAAAATTCCGCTGTGCTGGTCAGAAAAAGAAGAAATGACGGTCTCCAAGATAACGTTAGCAGCAGACTTCCCCATCTTCCCCTGTATCACCACATACATGACATCAGCATTTTTAAACAATTTCAGCAGTGTTCATTTAAGTACCACAACTCGCAGCGTCAGCGACTCACAGCTGGCGATGCGACGTCATACAACACCTATATATTCCACAGCCTTCGATTTCCATGATCTGTTGGCGGCAGGCGTCCATGCTTAAGATGCAATTATGGTGCTTTTATGATTGAGTTTGATCAGTAAATAAAACCACCATCAAAATTATCGCCTACTTTGGCGATCAAGATACGAATATATGGTGCATAGCGTTACAGGAACATCTATTTGTGTGGTTGTGTATGCCGTTGTGGCGGACTGAACTCAGTAGCGTCCAAAAGTTCTTGATTGCCGAGAGCGCTTCTCGATCTAATTGTAGTCGTTTTTGTGACTACCAAAGGTCTCTCTAAAAATGCGATTCAGTCATCTGCAAAACACAAACTTTGAATGAGCTCACTGCTTAGACCATTCGGCCTCTCCCATAAACCTCCAAGGCCAAAGCCTCACGAAAGTCACGCAATCATTCACGCGTAATGTGAGACTGAGAGGCAGCAATCACCAGACTGTGCTACCAAGCTGAACAGTTAGATTACAGTTGATTGCGTCATAGAGCACTGCCAGTGAAAGTCTCTTACGGAGATGACCCCCGCCGACGTCCGATGACAAGACAATCGCTGGAAGACGACGCACTACCCGGCAACTGAAACTCATGGTCCGTGGTGCCGGCGTTTTCAGCTCATGATCTCAGCGAATGTCCTCCGCAGCTAGTGCTGCATGGATGAAGGCACGGGGTTTTCAAAGAGCCGCTCGTGGGGTAATGGCCAACCATAATTCCCATAAAAGTTCGGCTCCCTTTATTTGGGATTCACTGATGCTTTTGCCATCTGCCTAGATGTGTTCACCAAATGGCCTCAAAAATAATGTCATGGCCAAACAGTTCAAATGGAGAAAGCTTCTTTAGCTTCATTTAATCCACTTTATATTTTCCTGTTGTTCAACAGAGAGTCATAAGCTTCGCTCTCTGACACACTTGCGATGCTTGCCGCGTTACGCACGCCGCCAGGGCTCTTATCTGCATACACACCCACTTATACCTATACATATCACCGATAGCACATTTCAACAGCCCACTCTTGACATTACCCTTGGCCAATCGTCCACGCCACCAGTTCTACGCAGCGGACGATCCGACCACGAGCCAACCGCCGCGGAGCACCCTAGCACTGTCCACACTCTCTGCGGAGCACCCCAGCGCTGTCCACATTCTATTCAAACACGCTCGGCGCCTCGGCGCCCGCCGCGAGCGGTCAGCGGCCACCGACGCCCCGGCGGCCGACAAGCCGCAATCTCGGCCGGAAATCTTCGCGGCGGCCGGCCCTCGAGATAGTGACATGGCCGACAATCGGCTAGAAGGCGCAGTCGCCGCTACACAAACAGTCCGGCCGTCCGCACGGCCGGCCCCCGCCAATTACGTTGATGCAAATTTGTCGGCGCGGCCGGGCGGCGGCTCAAGTGGCGGACGGGAGCTGTGTTTGCAACGGCCGCGGGCCGGCGACGCCCCGATCGGCCGCGAGCTGTAAAAACGAGTGCAGCTTGTCCGCGGCCGGCCGACCGGTCTGGCACCCCGGCTGGCCGGCGAATGCATGAATAGAGGTGAAAGGGAGGGGCGGCGGCGGAGCCTTGCGACGGGCCGACGGCGGAGGGAGGAGGTCGCCTGAGAGAGAAAGAGCGAGTCGGCGTGCGGGTGAGAGGAACGGCAAGAGTGTGACCGTGTGTGTGTGTGTGTGTGTGTGTGTGTGTGTGTGTGTGTGTGTGTGTGTGTGTGTGTGCATGTGTGCGTGCGTGTGTGTGGGTGTGGGTGTGGGTGGGTGTGTGGGTGTGTATGTGTGGTGTGTGGGTGGTGTGGGTGTGTGGGTGGGTGGGTGTGGGTGTGGGTGTGGGTGTGGTTGGGTGGGTGGGTGTGGGTGTGGGTGTGGGTGTGGGGTGTGGGTGGGGGGGGGGGGTGTGGTGTGTGGGTGGGGGTGTGTGGGTGTGGGTGTGGGTGTGGGGTGTGGGCGTGTTTGGGTGTGGGTGTGGTGTGGGTGTGGGGTGTGGGTGGGTGTGGGTGGATGTGTGGGTGGTGGGTGTTGGGGTGGTGTGGGGTGTGGGGTGTTTGGGTTGGGTGTGGGTGTGGGTGGGCGTGTGGTGTGTTTGGGGTGGGGTGGTGTGGGTGTGGGTGGGCGTGTGGGTGTGGGTGTGGGTGTGGGTGTGGGTGGGTGTGGGGGGTGTGGGTGGGTGTGTGGGCGTGTTTGGGTGTGGGTGTGGGTGTGGGTGTGGGTGTGGGGTGGGGGTGTGGGTGGGGTGGGTGTGGGTGTGTGGGTGGTGTGGGTGGGTGTGTGGGTGGTGGGTGTGGGTGGGTGTGGGTGGGTGGGTGTGGGTGTGGGTATGTGGGGTGGTGTGGTGGGTGTGTGGGTGTGGGTTGTGGTGTGTGGGTGTGGGTGGGTGTGGGTGTGGGTGTGGGTGTGGGGTGTGGGGTGTGGGTGTGTGGGTGTGTTTGGGAGTGGGTGTGGGTGTGGGTGTGGGTGTGGGTGGGTGTGTGGGTGGGTGTGGGTTGTGGGGCAGGAGCGCAGTCAAAGCCTAAGCAAGGGTGGGCACAGGGTTGACAAAGGGCCCTCTTATGGTAAAAGGCCCCCCCCCCCCTAAAAAGGATATTTCCGGACATGGCCCATTGGCTGGTGGAGGCATGCTGTTCTTAGACTATATATACATTACAATTTTTACCTTCTATATCTGGAATGGAGGCCGGGCGCAAAAACAAATCTGGAATGGAGCGCAAAATCAGTTTTACCCGAAGTTTCTAAAGTCAATGAACTGAAAAAGTGCTGCGTTAAAGGACTGCATGAAATAATTCGATGCTGCTCTTTATTTTGCAAAAGGCCGGCGGATTTTTTTTAAAAAACCCGATGTAGAACGCAAAAACTGTTTCTGTTACTGTTCACTTGTCCAGAGGACAACCATAAAGCTGTAGAAAATTATTTGCTCCGGGCAATATTTGAACCGTACGACCTGATTTTGAAATAAATTCAGAAACATCATTTTGCAGTGATCGTTATTGCGTGATCTCCTGGCCGATCCGGAGCCCCTTAGAGGGATACATCATATTACATTGGTCCACTCCCTGACGCGGGAGGCCTTCTGACTTGCGGAGTTGGCCCCGAACCAACGCATGAACCGTCACTGACACAACAACATCTCTTATCGTCGCAGGCACGAAGATCCCAGTTCGGCTTAACGGGCCCATTCTGCGATTGGGTTGGGGGGACCACCGTTTGGCACTGGGGCCCTGAATGATAAGGAACCCTCTATTGCCCCAATACAAACACTGATCATAAGTTCTATGTTTTCTTGTGTTGCCAGGGGGCCCCGACCAACGCAACAGACCTCGGCCATTCGGGCTCCCGTCCCCGTCCCTGCTCGCAGATCCTCCCCTGGTCAGTTCGAGGCCCTTCTTGACACAGGATACCGTATTAGGCGCTGTGGGCCCTGAGGGATACGGGAGCCCCGATCCATGTAAATCGCCAGCCCGACATTGTCTCCTCTTGGGAAATGGCCCCCAGAGCTCAGACCAGCAGGGAGCTCACTGTTCGTTGCTCGTGATCTCTGGCCGAAATAGAGGAGCGCTCTGTCTCAGGGATCCATATTGATACTCTTACTGGCATTTTAGATCACGGGCCTATGAGCGAAGTTCCTTAATGTGACCTACAGCTAGCTCTTCAGACGTTTCAGAGATACAATCGGGTCCTTGATCTTTGGTTTCGAGAGGCTCTTCGCCTCTTCCCTCTTCTGGCCCCCTCAAACACCGCTCGGGGCCACTTGCCGCCACAGGAGCCCTGTTAGGCCCTGTGACCCCTGACCGGCGTAGGAGCCCTCCATTGTATCAGGGACCCAGAACATTAAAAATCATGAGCCTCGACCTCGTTTCTGCTGGGGAAATGGATCTCAAGGGCTCGACGGACATGGAGCCGACCGTTCGGTGTTCGTGGTCTGACCGAATTAGACCTCCGCATTGTCTCAGGGTCCCTCAAACGTTACAAAAGGAGATGTGGCTCATATTTCAGGTTACGGAACTACGGACCGAAATTCTTTACGTAACCTTCAGCCAGTCCTTCGGATGCAGTCCCTGATGCGCTCCAACCGGGCCTTTGATAGTCGGTTCCACTGGGCCGCCCTGGGCTGCTCTTCGGCCTCATCGAACACTGTCTTTGGTCGGCTCGGGGCCCCTTACGAGCACAGGATCCTCTGTTAGACGCTGTGGGCCCCTGACAGATACAGGGACCCCGACTAGTGCAGGACACTGGCCCCGGCATTATGTCTGATTGGGAGGTGGGTGGGTACCCAGGCCCACACGGACACGGAGCCAGCTGTGCGGTGCTGGTGGTACCTGACCAACATATGGGCCCATATCGACTCAAGGGGTCCTCGATCGGCGCAGAGGGTCCTCTGACCGTTAACTGAGGGCCCGTCTTCGTAGGCTGGGGCCTCTGAGTAAGACTCCGACCAGTCCTTTGTGCCCTTAGACCCTCTAATTAGGCCCTTGATCGTCGGACCCGGTGGGTCTTCTAGGCTTTTCGACCCTGATCAATCACTGCCTCTGGCCGACTCGGGGTCCCTTGCTAACACAGGGCCCTTGTAAGGCTCTGTGGGGCCCTGAGCAATGTAAATCACCGGTTCCGGCTTTGTCCCTGATTGGGAAATGGGGCTTTGTGCGCCCCCCTGCCTGCGCTACTGTGTGTGTGTGTGTGTTTGTGTGTGTGTTTGCGTTTGTGTGTGTGTGTGTGTGTGTGTTGTGTGTGTGTGTGTGTGTGTGTGGTGTGTGTGTGTGTGTGTTTGTGTGTGTGTGTGTGTGTGTGTGTGTGTGTGTGCATGTGTGTGTGTGTGTGTGTGTGTGTGTGTGTGTGCATGTGTGTGTGTGTGTGTGTGTGTGTGTGTGTGTGTGTGTGTGTGTGTGTGTGTTGTGTGTGTGTGTGTGTGTGTGTGTGTGTGTGCATGTGTGTGTGTGTGTGTGTGTGTGGTATGTGTGTGTGTGTGTGTGTGTGTGTGTGTGTGTGTGTGTGTGTGTGTGTGTGTGTGTGTGTGTGTGTGTGTGTGTGTGTGTGTGTGTGTGTGTGTGTGTGTGTGTGTGTGTGTGTGTGTGTGTGTGTGTGTGTGTGTGTGTGTGTGTGTGTGTGTGTGTGTGTGTGCGCGCGCGCGCGCGCGCACCCGTGGGTATGTGTGTGGCGGCGGAGAGCGCAGTCGACGAAGTCGTGAGAGATACAGACGGGGACAGAGAAAGAGAGGGATGGAAAGTGAGGGCGTAGAGAGGTGAAGAACACGAGACCACTTTTCAATCAGCTTGAGGTTTTATCAGACCTTTCTGTCCGTGGGGGGATCCTCTGGCTCTGAAATGAGTACCTGGCACATGATTAACATGCAGTGAGCTCACTTCCCTTCGGCTTCAGCCACTCAGAGCTGAGCCGACGTCGCCGCCCGTTGCGTGTTTGAAATGCTCGTCAGCGCACCGTCGGCTGTTCCACAGGCGGGCGTGGGAGTGCCGCAGCGGCCTCCGACGCCCTCGAGATCCGAGACGAGCCCGGCTGAGGGCGGTAAGTGCGCCGCCGTCCGCCGCGCTCTCGCGGTCACGTCGCGTCCTGACGAGGGGGAGGTGGCCGAGCGCCTGGCTTTTACCGGGTCGATGGGCCCTCCCGGGGTCACCGGCGGTTCTCCTGACCCCTCCCCTACCACCCGGACGCCTGGCTCTCCCCGGGTCAATGGGCTCGCCCGAGGTCACTGACGGTCCTCCAGTCCCACTCCCTCCCCCCCCCCCCCCCGTCGCCGGACGCCCGGTCGACCATCTCGTCATAATGCCGCCATGAAAATAGGCTGATTGTCTGGCATGAATGGCGACCGGGTGGGGGCGCTGGCTGGCCGGCAGAAGGACTATCACCGCCGGCGCCCGGAGGCCACCGCTGCAGGGCTAAGAGGCCATCGTCTTGGAGCAGGGAGGTCACAACCGCGAGGCAGGGAGGTCACCTCCGCGGGGAAGGGAGAGCAACACTGCAGGGCAGGGAGGTCACCGCCACGGGGAAGGGAGGTCACCACCGCAGGGCAGGGGAACCCCCACCGCAGGACAGGGAGATCAATGCCGCGGGGAAGGGAGATCAACATCGCAGGACAGGGAGATCACCACCGCAGGGCAGGGAGATCACCACTTCAAGGCGCGGAGCTCACCATCGCAGGACAGGGAGATCCCTACCGCAGAGCAGGGAGATCACCGCAAGGCAGAGGGATCACCACTTTAAAGCAGGGAGATCACCATCGCAGGGCAGGGAGATCACCATCGCAGGGCAGGGAGATCACCATCGCAGGGCAAGGAGGCCAACACCGCGGGGAAGGGAGATAAACATCGCAGGATAGGGAGATCACTACGGCAGGGCAGGGTGGTCACCGCCGCGGGTCAGTGATGTCGCTGCCGCTGGACAGGCCGCGTCATCAGCGGCCCTCGCGGACTGCGTCGCTCGCCGCCGGGCCCGCCGGCCGGGTCATCCGTCATCGGCGATGAATCTGTGTCTTCATCGTGGGAAACGGCCGGTGTCATCAGTCAGAGGTTACGGGGACAGCACGGAGCCATCGTTAAAGGGTGGGGACCCGATCATTGCTCACAGGCGAGGGCCGGCAGGGGCGTTATTGATAGTCGGCGGTAGGATGTGATCAGCAGCGGCGAATTTAGAACACAAGTCGCCGGACCGCAGTGATCAATGGCCGTCTTATTCCACCGAGTCTCGGCGAATCTCACAGAAAGCACCATTTGGCAGTGGCAGCGGTAGGTATTTGATTGCTTTTGGATACTTTGCCAGAATGAATTTGTCCGCTTGGCGCCTGGTGATCTTTTTGTTGATCATTAGCAAGTGAACAACATGAACGTTTAGGCGCGATTTTGGAAGCTGAGTTCAGCATGGTGTGCTCGGCATGGCACCTATCCTGTCAACTAAATGACTTTACCGATGATCCATCTTTTTAGACGTGATTACTAGGCCAAACAATGAGGAATGCCGGACGTTTTTAACACGTTACTCGTGAGGACTCACTACTGCACGCCACTGATATAATCATGCCTGAAATGGATAAAAGCACGCAGCTTACCAGCATTGAGTCGTGGGTGCGGGCTGCCATGTACCTAGCGGGCCTTGAAACCGGTATATTTCGGGCGGCAACGACGCTGCCGTCCAAATACAGAGGTGATTGCAAACAGATCACACGGAGCTAACGTAACACAACCTGCGCCCGGTCCGGGGAAGTTCACCCCCTCCCGAGTCTCCAGCTTCCAGACGTCGCACGAGAAAGCTAAAGATACGTCTGTGAAGGTCTCGTCAAATCACGAGGAATGCATGACAAATTTTTAAACTTTGGTCAAATTTGAGGTCACGAGATATCCCGAAAAAAATATGATGAATGCAATTGAAACATATGTTAGCATGTCAGGACGGATATTGAGGGAACAGAAGTGAGAGTCTAGATGGCGAGGAGTCCATTCCGATCATTTTGTATCCTCGCAAGGGTCAGGTCACGTCAGGCCATCGTTCAAATTTGGCCTACCAGAGCCTACGAGGACGATAATTTTTGTTTCCTTTTACATGGTGCTCTTATTTCATTCGGTGCGGCTGTGGGACAAAATTATCCCAGGCATAAAAACACCATTTAGGCTGACCCAGAGGTTTTCAAAAAGTGAGATAGGTAGAGACACCAAATTCACAGAGTGAATTAACTTTAACGTAAACTGACTTGTGTCAAAAATTGAGGTTCCTAGGTCATGACCTCGAGTTTAAATAAGGTGAAACAAACCAGATCGGTGTTTCAAGTTCCAGATCGGTTCCAGATCGGTGTCTTAAGTGTCCCACATCGGTTCGAGATCGGTGTCTTCCGTGCCCCAGATCTCTTCATGCAACCACCATGAGGCTAAGTCCCTGTTCCAAACAAAACATCCATGAAATCAGTGTCCTTGTTTGACCATTGTGAGGTCAAGGTGTCCAAATATCTAAGGTATTTTTCCTATTTTGTCGTTTGAATAAGCGTCAGGGAGTACGCTAACCGGCATGTTCTTAAAAAAAAAATAAGATAATGACCACGCTAACTTCAAGTCAGTGACCTAGTCTGGCTTTAAAAACGTCCATGGAATATGTCTGTTGCGGTCCCTGTCATTAAGAATTCGAAACGAGCACTAGAAACTTTTCCATCAAACAAAGCTCTTGAGTAAAAGAGCAGGTTAATTTTTACCTCGGTCTGACCTTTATACCCCTAGGTCAATACGATATCATACATGGCTGTAATTCTAAACTTAATTCGTTAATTGCCTAAAAACCATCTCAGATAGGTGGGGCTTTGTCTAGCACTCCGTTGTTGCAGCACATACAAAGATTCCCTAGAAATGTCCTTCGCTGAAAGCAATGACCTGAATTTGACCTGCCATCGGTCAGCGGCCACACAAGGTACTTTCTTTTACATCAAAATATTTGGTATTCAATTTTCTACAGGTGTGCAAAGCTTACCGTGGCTACGCCGCGTCGTTCGGAAATCACTCTCGAAAAACTTTTTGGGGGCCAATTTGACTCCTCCCCACCCGAGCGGCGGGTTAAAGACACTAGTTGCGCTAACGGGCGTCGTAATGTTGCGCGATCATGGCACTGCTGCGGCCACTCATGTAGCACATGTAGCACATTTCCCAACAAATGCGTTTTGAGGCGAGCAGTGGCACAGCATTGGTACAGAAAATGGCGTCAATGCACTGCTCGCTGTTCGGTGGCACAGTAGCATTAACAACGTGTCTGCATAAGGTTGCTTAATACAAAAGCATAGCTGTAGATTCTGAAACTCTGCCAGCGCTTTGGAGGCGGTATAAGTAAGCATATGACCAGCATATCGCTTTAAAGTTTTCCGCCATGGTTTTTACCTGCATCTAGTAAAATAAAAATATATAAACGTTACATCAAAGAAGCTCGATGCACTGGTGTTCACTAAAATTTATCAAGTAACTTTGTGCTGTTTCTCAGGGCTGTTTCCATTCCCCGATCAATCTTGTTTTTCACCAGATATTGTAACCCTTTCATGTTTTCTGGGTCAACACTGTATCAGCCCTTCGTGGCCCGCTGGGTTATATGACAGCTGGTAATGCGTACACCAATATCCGCTAATCCAATCAGGCCAGCGCGATGGAAAAGCAATGTTGCCCTGGAGGCAATCTGGGTCGCCAGCCGGTGCCGGGACCCCCGACGAGTTGTGACACAGTTCTAGCCGGCAGCGTGTGCTCGCAACAGACTTGTCGGAGCATTTAGACGTGGCTTTACGCACACCTGGATATAGTCAGCTTGCATGCTGAGTTGATTACACGGTGGCACCTAATGGACCTGTGCACGTGATTTGATTATCGTGAATTTCCACTGTCGGACAATATTGGCGCGGAGGCGATTAACAGCTTAGGCCGAAGCTAATTATGACATAATAGGATTGACCGAGATTAATTTCTAATGGCGAACTCGTCTGTGTGTGGGTTTCACAGAGAAATAACGTAGTCCCGTGGTGGAGCTCGCCAGCATTGAGCGAGCAGCAATGGCGGACACATATGCAATGCCTCGACTTCCCTTGGACAAAGGGGAATTTTTCCCCGCCCCAATGGCCGTCATGCCACCACGTCCCGGCACACCCTGGTTCTGTGCATTTGACCTCTTCGGTGACCTTGACCTCTCGCCTGCCTCATGACCTCAGTCGACTTTCTGCCACCTCGCTCATCACCCTCCAGCTAGCTGAGAGAGTGCCGCTACGCACCTTCTACGACGGACTCTTCCGCTTCCCCTGCCGGTATGGCGTACAGCTCTACAGAAAAGCCGCAGAAATCTTTGACAGACTGCAAAGCGGCTACGTTCCAGGCAGCAAATGCAATCTGGTGGTTGAAGACATTGAATTCAGCAGTAATGAAGAGAAGAAGCTCGCATTTGAGCTGGCATACGCGGCCATGAAATGTGAGTGCCGAATTCCGTGTCATGCAGCACTTCAGCTGTCATGAGCCTGATCTTGGTCGATGACTGAATTAGTGTATTTTTACTTCTTCCCCAGATGAAGACGTATTGCGCCAGACCTTGAATGACGTGGGATTCGTCGCTAAATACCCCGAGGTAAGGGGATAATTATACTGTTTGAACAGCAATCATTAGTTGTCTCTAGTCATAACGCGGCATGCAAATAACTTCAACAAACGCTGCATGTACCATTTAAACGGTCCCCAGATGCTTAGAATGGGCAATACATTAAAACATTTTCATCATTGCCCTCAGTTTGATATACATTAGGTAGCCAGTTATGGTTATTTAGCAATTTCGCATGATGTGTTTACAAATTCGGCATGTCGGTTGAAATGTGTTATCGAGAATGAACCACGGCGAAAAGAAACGGCCACAATGATTTTTTTATGACGCGATCGTTCGGTTATTAATTAAATGTGGGGTGCTGGCGGAGTTTTAACTGGGTGGTGGAAGAAATCACTAATTTTGGGGGGACTATAGTATCCATTGCATTACATTGTAAAGACGGCTATGTTCCCTTAAATTTGGACCACCCAAGGGGTTCGTGAGCATCAAAGTCCCGATTATGCTCACCCGCGGCGTTATCTGCCGAATGTGCCAATAACACCTTTGTGTTATGAATATGGCATGTTTGCATATCTTGTATAATATATATATATATATATATATATATATATATATATATATATAAAGCTAGTCCCTTACTATTTATGATGCCTATGCCTGCCCGTGTTCTATTGGCGAGGAACAGACATAAGCAGATATGCAAACCACAAAACCTGCCATCGAGCAATTCACGGCCGGCACCGTGAGCAGCCTGATCTTAAGTCCATGCCCGCCTCATCCAGTTCCAGGACGACCTGAGCCTGGCAGGCAGTGATGCTGTACGACTACCAAGGACCGGCGGTTCCAGCGGCGTCGGCCACTCAGCTCCGAACGCCGCCAGCCGCGCCACCGTCGGCTGGAGGAGGCACTGTTCCAGCTGCGCACCCGGCTCTCGGCGGCGCTGGCCAGGATCCGGATCCTGCACGACGCGCCCAGCCTGCGGACCCTGCTGCCGGCCGACCTGCAGCCGCGCGAGACGGCCAAACACCGGCCCCTGCACTGCTGGCTCAACGGCAACAAGGCCAGGCGAGTCGCCCGCCAGGCGGCGCTCGGCGGGCTTGCAGTGCCTCTAGCCTTGGCTCGATCTTGTCGGCGTACTTACTGACTTGTAGTCAAGACGGACGATTGATGCAACGTGTATGGCTGTTAAACGTCCCGGTGTATTCTGGGTAGATGTGCTCCAAGGTTGCGGGGGGGGGGGGGCATGCAAGTCAGCTCAGCGGTCCGATTACTCGACCTCGTCGAATCTTGCATCCCTTTCACCGACCCTCCGCCCAGAGGTGTGGCACCCTCTCCAATGCCCGTCATTGTGCGTGGACATGGTAGGAAATAGCGCCGCCCGCTCACCACGGACATTTGACCCACCTCTTCTTTCCACGCGATCTTCCAGCTCGGCAGGAGGCACTGGACAGCCTGTGGTCAACCTTGAAGGTGCTGCAGCCGGGGTTGTCCAAGACCGACTTCCATCACGACAAAGACTTCCCAGATCTGCTAATTTTCGAACCCGGCTGGAAGGAAACTATAGAGAAGACGTCCACTTTCAAAACCCGATGGATAGTGCTGCAGGTGAACACCTTTGCAAACATTGGGCGCAAATAAGTTCTTTGATATATTTCGCACATATTTCTCCCAAACCATGATCATTATTTCGAGTGATATTTTGTTCCTTGTATATCTGTATCGGGACCTTTACTACATATTTCGGTGTGTAAATTGCTGGCAGATGCCTTCCAATGTTGCATTGGTAGCAGCCACGCATCAGATCAAGTATACATCTGTGTATATATATATATATATATATATATATATATATAGTGTGAGCGCGCGCGCCATTGAGTAACAAAGGGAGCATGTGGCGTTGTGTAGTCGACAGCTACCGAGGGTTGAAAGTGCCCATCATTTACAGTGGGACTATAGTAGAGCGTGTCGCCTTGCAGCGCTAGCGGTCATGCCACGCGACACTCGAGCGGAGAGGGCTTGTCTTGATTGCGGCGTTCGTTCCTCCAGTGACGCTATCTGACAATGCCCTCGGCGAATGCTGTCTGCCCCTTGTCCCTGCCGTTGAAGGCCTGCAGGCGTGACACCATCTGCCACCTCTCGCTGTAGGAGAAGGCCGGACTGTCTGTAGTCCCACGCAGCGGTGTTGCCTGCCCACTTTTCCTCTCGCGGGAGAAGGCGTGCGGCTGCCGCCTCTCCCCAGGAAAGGGTTCATCTGTCTGTAGCCCCGAATGCTCACGCCGTGCGACGGGTCCTGGCAGGGGATGATGGCTGCTGTCTGTGATTTCCAGACGGTCACACCGCCTGACGACTGTCTGCAGGAGAGGATCTGTGACCAGACGGTCACACCGCCTGACGTCTGTCCTTGCAGGAGAGGATCTGTGATCCCCAGACAGTCACCCGCCTGACGTGTGTCCCTGCAGGAGAGGATCTGTGATCCCCAGACGGTCACACCGCCTGACGTGTCCTGCAGGAGAGGATCTGTGATCCCCAGACGGTCAAACCGCCTGACTGTGTCCCTGCAGGAGAAGATCTGTGATCCCAGACGGTCAACCACCGCCTGACGTCTGTCCCTGCAGGAGAGGATCTGTGATCCCCAGACGGTCACACCGCCTGACGTGTGTCCCTGCAGGAGAGGATCTGTGATCCCCAGACGGTCACACCGCCTGACGTGGTCCCTGCAGGAGAGGATATGTGATCCCCAGACGGTCACAACCGCCTGACGTGTGTCCCTGCAGGAAGATCTGTGATCCCCAGACGGTCACACCGCCTGACGTCTGTCCCTGCAGGAGAGGATCTGTGATCCCCAGACGGTCACACCGCCTGACGTCTGTCCCTGCAGGAGAGGATCTGCTGGTTACAGCCTGCAGACCGTCACGCTGCCTGACGCTTCTCCCCAGGCGACGCTCCCCTGCATGTCTCTCCCAGACCATGACGTAGCTCAGCCCCAGACCGTGACCCGCCTGCCTCCGCCCCTCGTGTAGGAGAAGGCCTGCTGCCTGCCGGCGTACGCGTTGGTGCAGGAGCTGCGCCGGCTGTGGCAGCGCGAGCCCGAGCTGCGCGGGAGCCTGCTGCACGCCGGCGCCGGCAGCGGCCGCTCGCTGGCGCACGTGTCCAGCCGGCTGCCGGCCGGCGTAGGCGTCACCCGCCTGCTGGCGCTGGCCGGCGACAGGTCAGAGCCGCGGCTCCATCAGCCGCGCGTCAGACTCGCCGCCCAAGTTGGCCGGTGCGCCGCGCTGGCCGCCACTCTGCGGGATTGTCGGCGCGGCGGGGCCGGCGCCGGCGTCCTGCCGGCAGGGGCGGAGGCTGGCGTGGAGGGGCGCTCGCCTAGCGTGGCACGGACGCGCACAGGCGTCAAGGTCGCCTGCAGAAGCGATCGTGCCCCACCCCATCGTCCCACTGCTGATGAGCCCCACGCCTTCAGTGTCTGCAGCGCTGATTGCTCTGTGGATCAACGATGCTGTGCGTTTATGGTCACTTCAGGCAAAAAATGAACTGGGCGTCGTAGAAGGCGTTTTGCGCTGATATAAAAAGCCTGGTCTTTGTGAGGTGCAGCTGAAACAGCGTAGAATGTGCCGGCCCAAATCCACGAAAATGACCCCACCTCTATTTCAAGTGCCTGATTGTTCGCCTCGCTCAGCTGCCTGGACCGAGAAACTTAAGGGTAGGGCCGAGGCACCCTCTCAGTAGCCCATTTTATGTCATCCTCAATGCCCCGGGCTCGACTTTATCAGGAGTGTAGCTCAACCCAATTATGATGTTCCCCAAGTGCTCCGAACTGTCACTATCTTCATTTAAGTTTTAACAGAACGGCTTCCAAAAAATGAAATACTTTTCCGCTGAGGAAATTGGATCGCGAAAGTTTTTCAACGCATTATTGCTTTAGAACCGACAAGATCTTCCAATTTTCCCGTGTTGGGCGCCCATAGATGACTTAAGCCATACATGTGTATTGGGAGCTCTTATTCTTCGAAGTGCAAGGCATCAAAGCAACGGTGCTGACAGTAAACGCGACGAAAAAGTACATTGGAGAGCTTGCTGACACCATTGCCGTTCTGTGTATGACAGCTATTGTTTGTTTGGATGTGTTTTGTCGCCGTGCTCTCTGCCACGTCTGATTTACTTCAAAGACAGAACGAGCAAAAGCTACATTACTGTAAGTAATTTCTCTTTAAGATGGACTGCCCGCAGGTTATACGCCTCTCGCAAGTCTTGCCGTTTTGAAGGACTTCAACGTAATGCGTTTCAGACACTGCTGAGCCTTTTTGGCTGCTACATGAGCTGTAATGCCGATACTCGATGCCTTTCTCTTCTAGGCCAATTTTCTCATCGTAAACTATCCATATCGAAAGGTCTTTTATTGCTCAGTTCAAGCTTTGATTAGGTCTAGATCAGTAAAGATAACTTTCACAGAAACATCGGCGACCCCACATCATAAATGTGTTATTCATTCCTGTTCAGCTCTTGTTCATTCAGTTCTTGAGACAAATTACTGGTCCTCTGATGTACAAACTACGGACCATGTCTATTCTGCACAGAGCAGCGGTAAAGGCAGCGCTTGTGACAGACCCCAGTGGAAATCGTATGCGGGACGGGTTAGGCACGCGGCCAGCGACCCCGGCCCCAGCCCCGCGGCTCCGACTGCGGCCTCCATTAATGCTGGCGTTGGCCGCCAAATGGTCCGCGGCCGCCTCGCGAACGTCGGAGCCCACACCGAAAACGACCGCCGCTCGGTCTTCAAGCACGTGTACTTGCTCACGACCGACGTTCGATCGCGGGATAATGGGGTTCGAATTGGACGGCGGTAGCCGTGAGTGGGCCATCCCGATCAAAACCCGATCGTTACATGCTGTAATCAAAGCGATGGCAAACGAGGAGTCATCGGCGCCCAGCCAAACAGTCGACGTGACGACTCGAGACCTGTCACGGTCAGCTGAGCGGCAACCACGCCGTGTGTGAAGCGGGACGGTCCCCCGATCGGAGAGCCCCCTGCCCCGGCCGGATCGGCGCCCAGCAAACAGTCGACGTGACGACTCGAGACCTGTCACGGTCAGCTGAGCGACGACCACGCCGTGTGTGAAGCGGGACGGTCCCCCGATCGGAGAGCCCCCTGCCCCGGCTGGGACGGACCACACCGACCCTGACCTGACCGTGATCCCGCTCTGACCGGAGCGCGCCCCCCCCCCCCCCCCCTCCGCAGACGGGCCGTGGTGGAGCGGCAGCTGCAGGACCTGGGCGTGGCGGGCGCGCGCGTGCTCAGTGGCGGTCTGGACACGCCTGGCCGCGGCCACGACCTGCGGGACGTGGTGGCTGTGCTCGTCACGCCCGAGACCACCCATACAGCGCTGGCTGACCCCGTCGAATGGGTCATAGAGGAGGGCGGAGGTGAGCGACTGCCGGCGCCGGCCGGCACACGCCGCGCTGCTCCGGTTAAACGCGGCGCCGCCGCCGGTCGCATGTCCCCTGGCGTGATGTTATCAATTTAATCCAGGGTTGTGGCACAATTATGCGGGGGGATTGTATTTATAGGACCATTTAATGTATTGTCGGCGGTTTGATTTCACTTCCTATGCCAAGTGGGGAAGAATCTGGCGTATATGGACAGGTAAATGTGATATGATTTAAATTGTTTTGTTCTGCACGAAGCCTTCTCCTGCACGCTGCTGCCTGCTGTAAGACATCTCCTTTTCGACCTCATTTGATTTATCATCATGAGTGCAAAATGATCGTCCGGTGAAGGTTTCAGAGAATGTTTAATCCATATGCCTGCTGCAAAGACTCACTATGATGTAAAGCTTCGTTATAGGCAATTCAGTTATATGTGCATCCCATCGCTCACCATGCCCACGATCATTTTGTTGTCTGAGCCTCCATACCAAACAATAAAGAAAACAGTGGCGCTGCCTAAGCAGTTCAAACGGATGCGTTGGGCTCAGACCGAATAACTTTGTTCGTGTTAATGAGTTAACTCATGCTTAGCTGAGCGTGTGTCACTTCTCACTAGCGCGCCTACCAGCGGATAGCGTCCCTGTGCCATATCGGCTGTCTGGCCGCCGAACCAGCCGCATTAGCGGGCCGGCCGCATTTGGCGGTGCACTGTCGCGGCATGACAAGCCATTCGTCGGCCGCCAGACATATCGCTGCTGCGAGAGCTCTCCATGGAGCCAAGCCGGTCGGCGCTGCCGCAGCGGGTCGCCGCGCTCGTCACTGATCAGAACGAGACCCTGCTGCGGGCTCTCCGGCTGCCTAGTGAGCGCCGCCGCCGTGCCGCCTTCGCCGCAAACCGGCGCCACAGCCGGCGCTGTTTGGGGCCGGGCGGGGGAGCTGCCCCTGCAGCTTTGGAAAACAGGGCATGAGCACTGCAGCGCTGAGCAGTGAAATGGATCAACGCTCGTGTCTGCCCTTCCACCTCCAGCTTGCTGGGGAAGTTCCTGTGAGCCAGGGGATGAGCTATCCAGCCCGATTAGCCGTATCGGCCAGAAACGGTTGCAGGTTACAGCAAGCAGACGCTGTTAGGTGGTCATCGCTTCATAGAGTGGTTCCTTCAACAGCCACACGATGACTGGCAGGGATTTACAGTAGACTTGTGCATGTAGACAACAACAGAGGTGCCGCAGTACGAACTGGGCAGGATTTATTGCACTATCCGTTCCAGGAGGTGTAGCTTCTTATTAATTGCGGAGAGGGCTTTCAGCGCCCCCCCCCCCCCCCCCAACTTGGACTCCAGCTCCCCCAGCTTTGTAAGACAGTTGGCCAAATCTGGAGGGAAACCTGTGTGTTGGCATATTCAAGGGTTAGATTGGGGCATTGTTCACTGTTCCCCCCCCACCAACTCATTTTGTCAAATCACGCGCCTGATTCGCGCCCTCCCCCTCCCGAAATTTGGGAGATCGTGAAGCGACTCTCCTCTAACCTTGCCTGACATAAACAGCGTGTCCCTCTTTCTGGAGCGTGCCGCAGCCTGGAGTCGTGCGCGCCGGCGCCGCCCTCCGTTCGCGTCCCCGCGGCCACGTCCGTGTGATCTAGTGCCGCCGCTCACATCCGGGACCGGGTAAGAGCGGTGGCTTACGGCGCGCGGGCGATCGTTCGACGGGACCGCCCGATTGCCCCGGGGAAATGGCTCGCTTCCCCCCCCCCCCCCCCCCCCCCCCCACCGCCGGGGCGCCTCCTCATCACGGAGCGACAGTCACAACGCGATTTACGACCCGGGAGGCAGATGCGCGGCAGGGCCGGGAGCCGGCGGAGCTGGGAGAACCGGCCAGAGACAGGCCGGAGCTCGGAGGGAGACGGACCGGCCAGGACAGGGAGGCAGGACCGGACCGGTTCAGGACCGGGCGCCAGTCGGCAGCCGGTGATGGCGGTGGTTTGGGGTCAGAGCTCGGAGGGAGACGGACCGGCCAGGACCGGGAGGCGGGGCGTTCAGGACCGGGCGCCAGTCGACAGCCGGTGATGGCGGTGGTTAGGGGTCAGAGCTCGGAGGGAGACGGACCGGCCAGGACCGGGAGGCAGGACCGGACCGGTTCAGGACCGGGCACCAGTCGACAGCCGGTGATGGCGGTGGTTTGGGGTCAGAGGATTCAGCTGTTTTGTGGCGCAGCGTTCAGGACGAGATGAAGGTTGCAGCGGAACGGCGGCAGCGACGGAGTCGGTTGACAGGGAGCAGGGACGACGAGAGCGAACGTCCGGAGGCTGTAGCGGATGGACGGGTGCGTGACCGCACATCCATTGGGGTTCCTGACCCATGTGCGAGGGCGACCAGTGGGCGTCCAACTCACAGACCGCCTCGTTGACTCCTACCACTGGGCCCGACACCAATCTTGAACCGCACCAGCCGGACAGACATGCTGTTTTTCTTCCTCGCCCGAAAAAAATTGTCACTACTTCTTCACCATGGACTCGACGCATCGTGTGCGATGCTTCGGAGACGGGTGATCCCCGGCGCGTATTAAGTCGCGACCAAGTGCGTTTTCGTGTACATTTTCTGCGTAGCGCCGCGTACGTTGATTTTTGCTCACTTATCTTTACTGAGTAGAGCAGTGAGTAAAGCTCCGCGAGGCAAAGAGTGAGCTTGCCTTTTTTATTGTCGTCCCCTATAACCGTGACGGCTGGTCCCTGCGATGTCATTGGCTCTGCCATCTGTCTGTGCCGGGATTTTAGGACAATCTCTCACTAACAACGGTGGCGGCCTTGCGAGTAGAATAAAAGGAGCCGGGCGGGGGCGTGATGCAGCTTGATCGCTAAACACGACTTGAGATGTTTCGTACCTAACGTAATCGGATTGCATTGGCATGGAATGGCCCTCCCGCCAGTCTATCAACGGATACGGATTTGTTTGCAACTGACTGCATGGACCGGCCGCTAAATAATCAGACTTGACCGACTTGTGGATAAACTGCCAACAAACAACCTGGGCAGCTCTAGCGCCCGAACGTGGCGTCGCAAAGAGGGAGTGCCCCGCGAGCTTCTGTAAATCGCGGTAATGTTTACAAATGTCGGTGACCTCGCTACCGACGGTCCACACAGAGTGGAGCATCGTTAAACGTCCCCAGCGGGCAGGCAAATGGTAACGGGGGAGAGGCCGTGTGGCGCCGGCCGGATCAGCAGTGTCAGCCGTATCGGCCGATGGACTCGTAAACGGCCGCTGCACTGGCGTACCAGCGCGGTCAGCTCGCTCCTCCCGGGGCACGTGGCGGGCGAAGAGATAGGAATGCATTGGCTCGTGCAGCAGCGGGTATTGACCCCTTATCCGCCAGCCTGTTGAGAGCCCGCCTCTCCGCCGCTGCTGTCTTTTAGCATCATAACACCGCCACGTCAAAGGTACTTTGCTGACTGCATGAAGTTAAGTCCTCGAGAAATTATGGCTATCAATAGTCCATCACACAGGCAGACGCCGCTTAAATCATCATGTCGACAGCACAAAACGCCGATGTGAATATCAATGTCTTGTCCAGCATCTATGTTCTGCCGCTTAGGCGTTCTCTCACACACTTGTCACTGCTACCTCACACTGGCTGACGTGACAGATGTGTCTGCATACCGACAGCAGGTCTGCAGCGCCGGCCTGCCGAGGCGCGGTACGGGTGCGGGTGCAGCTGAGCCGATGAACATCGATCTGTCAAGATAGCGACATTCGATCTGTGACGTCATGTTAGGCGTTCATCTGCGCCAACTCCGTTTGTGATTGTGTCACTCAGCGTGGTTTTATGCTGTAGCAGCACGTCTCCTTGCGTGATTCTCTTCAAGGCTGCAGCCAACAAACGGTCATGCGAGTGTTGCGCGCAGCCGGGCCCGCTGGAGCAGTCTCATGCTGCATGGCGCTGCAGCGTGTGGACGTGTAACCTAACAACACGCTGCTGTCGATAAAAGAATGTCACCGGCATTCTTATCATGGCCTCTTGTTAAACTGAACTCGTGGAATTCGTCATTAGAATGGCCATGCAACAATCACACCAATTTCCCATCCCACGACGTTTGTCTCCAACTCATAGCATGCGAGCTTGCCGCCAGGTGTCACCCTGCGGGTCGGCGCCCGATTGACCGTCGTTCCCGGCCCTGTCGCCAGATGTCAGGGTTGTCGTGTATGCCACCCACTCGGCTAACCGGGCCGAGAACGAGGAAGTGGTGTTCGGTGTGGTGGACGAGGTCAACGAGCAGCAGCGGCGGCGGTGGCAGGCCGCGCGGGACCACAGCAAGCTGGAGACCGAGGTGCCACGAGGGAGGCGCGCGCGGCCGGCCACAGACATAACAGATCAGTGTGGCGGAGACCGACCGACCATCACAGACCAGCTGCGCACAGGATACGGCAGGGCACGGGGCATGGCATTCGACCCTCTTATCCTCTATCTTGGTCCATCTTGCATCCTCGTAACATCCCCATTGTCCGGGACAGGCTGCATGCGCCAGCCACGAGTGGGCCGAGAGCCCCCGTGGGAAGGGGGACCCCGACCGGGTCCCAGCACACATGCGCGGGTTAAAGCTCGGTGGCTGGCTCCCCAGGCGCAGACAAGCCTGCTCCGACGTTAACCATTTTCCTTTAACCCGTGGCCCTGAAATGATCATTTCTGGTCGAAAGGACACCACTTCTAACAACCAAACAACCAAACAGAGCATACCGGGGTACACGACAGTGTGGTTCGGGAGGCAACAGGGCACCGTACTCGACGAGGTACAGGGCACGACAAGGTACGGGTCACGGCAGAATCCAGGGCGCAGTGCGGGATATGTCAGGGCGGTAAGACAGGGCATGGAGATGGTAAGGTACGTGAGGCACGGTAAAGTAGAGCAGAGTGCAGAGCACAGCGGGATACACGGTTCAGCATGGTGTGGGACAAGGTGAGGTAAGGACGGCTGGGTGCAGGGTGTGGGTAAAGCAATGCGTAAGGTGTGGTAAAGCACCATGTACTGGCACAAGATACAGTGTGTTTAGTATCGGGACCGACATAAACTAGGCTGGTTATTCCTTTGATTCACACCGCGCGTTGTAGTCACCAACGTCGAGCACGTCGCATAAGCTCGAAGCTTCTAAGGAGGCATTGTCTAAACAACCGAAATGGTCCGACAATAGCTGCAATAAAAGGTTGAACAACCATCATTGCTTGTGAAGACGCAACAACTTCCAGATCAATGGATCAGGACAGATGTCATGCATAATTTCCTGCCAATACGGGACATGATATAGTTTTGAGCCCTGTTCGTGAAATCATGGCAGCGGCTTAGTAAATAAAACTGTCTGGACTCCCTTACACTGGCCTGCGCGAGTGAAACTGTGTCATTTTCTAAATAGGAGTCGACACCAACAGGCTGCGAGTCCACAAATCAAACTGTCCTCGTTGTATTGGCAGACCCCACCGGACAAGCTGTTCGAGTTCCGTCAGCTCGTAACCATACCGGACGAAAACAACGAAGACATTGGCATTCCATTTCTCGTACTGCCACAGACCTCGACGTCGTCGGGAGTCTTCATCTCCGTGATAGTGAAAAACGTGAGTCCCCGCTAGCGACAAACCCGCCTAGCGAGCGGCGTTCCGCAGTCAGTGCGAAACGACGCCTCTGATAAAGAAATATCGTTGAGCAGTTCAAAAACCGGTCCAAACTATCAAACAAAAGCTGGCTCCTCGTGCAGTTAGCGGACTGACTGGGAAGGAGCATCGCCGCTTCAGTGCCGTCCTCCCTGTCCGTGCCGCAGATGGACTTCATCCAGCGGGAGCACCGGTCCGTCATTGACGACGCGTTCGGCATGGGCATGCTAGATAAGGTGGGGGGTCCGGCGCCGGCCACCGAGCCAGCCGAGAGCCGACCCAGCCGCCGCAAGCTGCGTCGGCCCAGGGCGGCCGTGCGCTCCGACCGGCTGATCGTAGTCGGCAAGAAGGAGCCGCCACCGGCAGCCGCCGCCGCCACCACCACCGTACCGCTCCACGTGCATGTACCGCACCTGCAAGACTGCACGTGCACCGAGTGCGCGCGGCGTCGGCGCGCGCGGGCGCCATCGCAGCCGGCGGCGGGAGGCGGCGCGGCGCGGGACCGTCGGCGAGCGCCCGGCGTCGCCAACCGGCGGCGCCGCGCTCCTGGCTGCCGGCGCTGTCTGGCAGCACGGCAGAGAGCGCGGCGCCCAGCCGCGGCAGCGCCACCAGCCTGGGCGGCGAGCCCGGCCGCTGGCCGCTGGGTGCCGACCGTGGTGCAGCTGCAGGCGACGCCGGCCGCCCGCCATGACGGGCACGTGCTCTCGCCGATCGCGGGCAGCGCGGACCGGGCAGCGCGGCGCCCCGGAGCTAGAGCGGGCCCGTCAGCATGAGCGCGACGGACGCCGTCGGCCGACTGACCCAGGCGGCTGACAAGACGTCCCGCGAAGCTATCCGCGCCATCCAAGAGCAGATGGAGGGCGCCTGGGGCGCGGCGCGCCGCGAGCGGGACGCCGACACAGCGACCATGCGCGACCTGGAGGACCTGGAGCGGACGCGGCTGGGCGCGCAGCTGTGGTGGGCGCAGGCGGCGCGCCGGCCGGCCGGCGGACTCCGCTCGGCCGGCCTGCGGCCGCACGTGCGCCAGCTGCTGGCGTCGCGCGGCCGCCAGCTGTGGCGATACGCACCCGAGGAGCGGCCCGGCGCCAGAGTGGCCGACGGCCGGCCGCCAGCGCCGCCGCCAGGTCAGCCAGCCACCCAAGCCGGCCGCGCAGGACGACGAGGCGTCGCAGGGCGACGCGGCGCGCTGCAGTCTGCCGCGCCTGCCGCCACGCACCCGCCACCTCTCGCTCGGCCCGCCCCTGCGCATCCACAAGGTCAACATCGGCGAGATGCTGCCGCTGGCGCTGCAGGCGCCGCCCGTGTTCTGAGATCGGCCACCAGTCCCGTCGCTGTCCTCATCCCGTGTATTACAGAATCAGCAGCCGAAGAAAATTGCACGGAAATCCGCGGTGACGCACTAACACTGACAACGTGCTACACGCTAGCTTAGCTCCAACACATATATCATGAATGCAGTCGCCCAGCGGGCGAGGCACCGCCCAAACTCAGCTGGTACAAAAAGACTATTACGAACGAGCAGATACCACATGAAACGGACGTTTGCATGGTGAGCGGCCCGCGAATCACAGAGGTGCGCGCACCCGCTCACAAATAAAATGCTATTTGTCGTGAAGGCAGCATTTGTATTTCCCAAAATCAATGCAATTACATTGAAATTTTCGTTCGGCGTCAGCACGCATCTCGAGCATTACGTTTGCAGCGAGAAAAGCAAACGTCACAAACATTTTAGTTTCCTATTAAGTCAATAATAGTGTAGCACGCCTACGATCGCAAGAAATGCGGTTTTGTGACGCATTGAACCAAGTCCTAATAATCGTTCACGCCGGCCCGGACGCCGACCGGCCTTTCAGGCACGGTCAGGGCACGGCAGCAGACGCTCTATGCACGAGCACCAGCGAATCCAGCCTGCACCCGTGGCATCCGATGCTGTGTCGACGGGTTCGGCGCGGCCTGGATTCGAACCCAAACGTCGGGATTCCGCGATTCGAGAAGTCCGCCGACGCGATTTGGCGATTCTAGGGGTCTGACGACAAGGTCGTGACCGGACCCAATGACTGCACTCCTGAGCACAGCTCGTGCTGCGCTGGTGCTTGCAGCGGGCCAGGTGCATACCCGCTTATGTCCATCAGGGAGGCGTACGCACCGAGAGCACGCGCCTCAGCACCCGCTCATGTCCATCAGGGAGGCGTACGCACCGAGAGCACGCGCCTCAGCACCCGCTCATGTCCATCAGGGAGGCGTACGCACCGAGAGCACGCGCCTCAGCACCCGCTCATGTCCATCAGGGAGGCGTACGCACCGAGAGCACGCGCCTCAGCACCCGCTCATGTCCATCAGGGAGGCGTATGCACCGAGAGCACGCGCCTCAGTACACTGCAAAATCATGCTAATTAAATTACCCTAGCCTACCGGCTCATGCTTGGTAAGCGCCTATAAATAGACATAGCGACGTACGAAGCTCCCTGCGTCTGGAGAAGCCGGTCAGTTCGGAGTGCGCCGAGCCGGCTCCGTTGGTCGAGCGAAGACACTATCCGGCCCTGTCTTCCCCTCCCTCCTCTGAAAACTCTCCTTTCCCCGGATGAAGCCTCCCAGGCAGCATGACCGATATCCAGCTCCGCTCCCAACACCACCTCGTCACCCGCGGAGTCGCTCCACCAGCGATGCTTCAGGGAGGGGAAGGGGGGGGGGGCAGGGGGACGCCAGCCCTATGACGTGACGCGGCTCAGACCCGACAGCTGGCTGCCCCGCCTCGCCCAGGAAGCCCGCAACCACTCTCCCGCGTCGCGAGGGGTCCTCTCCACGCCGACGCCGCCCTGATCGCTTCCACAGCCGCCGCACACTCACCGGGTCGCCGGCCTCCCCCGCGACCCGCCCGCTAACCCTGCGGCAGGCCGCTCCTGGCCCGGCCCGGCGCCGCGTGCCGACCGGCCGGCCGCCTCTCACTCCAGCCCCAGCAGGTAGTTGACGCCCTGCACGGCCATGATGATGACCGGCTGCCAAGCCACCAGCCAGCGGATCCAGTCCAGCAGCTGGCCGTACAGCACGTGCGGCTTCTCCCACGGGTTGTGCAGCATCCGCTTCAGGTCCACCTTCTCCTTGCAGTAGGGGCATATCTGCTTCTTGCCGACGATGCACCAGCCGCGTATGCAGAACTCGTGGAACCTGGCCGGCCGCGAGCGGGGCGTGAGAACGGTCGGACGCCGCGCGCCGCCTGGCGCGGTGGAATTCGAACGCACAGCACCGAGCAACAGCGCAGCGCGCTGCCACTGACCTCCATAATGTTAGCCTCATCTATGAGACTAACGTGAAAAGCGTTTATCCGCGTCATCACATAACGCACAAAGCGCAATGGCAGCGACCTGTGCTGTATATAATCACTTGCTGAGAAAGTGATGAGAGCATCTGGGACAGGTCTCTGATCACAATATTACATAGATCACCTGGTTCCCAGATGTCACACGAAGCACACTGCGATGCAGCCAGTCAATGTTCCACCCTGTGCACTCTCCCGCTTCGCCTATCATTTACGCGACCCAGTAACCTCGATATTGAGCCGTGATCCACTCCGGCATGCTAGCGGGGCCCTACCACCACATCACAAAGTCGGCGCCCTCCACCTGCAAGCCCGTACCGCCCCGCCTCATCCCACTTGATCCCTGAGCCCGCCCCGGTCCCGCACACCGGCCGCCAACGCGCAGCCCTCCCCCGCCTCGCCCTGCCCCGGGCACTTTGGCTCACTTCCTTCCCTCCCGGCCACATTCACTCCCCAGCCCATCGCCACTCTCCCTCCCCAGCCCATCGCCACTCTCCCTCCCCAGCCCATCGCCACTCTCCCCCCCCCCCCCCAGCCCATCGCCACTCACACTCCCCAGCCCATCGCCACACTCCCTCCACAGTCCCGCTCCACTATCACTCCACAGCCCATCGCCACTCTCACTTCCCAGTCCATCGCCACCCTAACTCCTCAGCTCCGCGCCATCCCCACTCCCCAGCCCCGCACCACCATTACTCTCCAGGCCTGCACTACCCTCACTCCTCAGCCCCAGCCTGCCCGCGGCCTGGGCCCGCTGCCGCCGCCGGCCCTCCGGCGCTTACACGTGCTGGCAGGTCAGCCGGTAGGTCTTCTCCAGCACGGCCTGGTCGTTGTCCAGCACCATCAGCTTGTTGCCGCAGACGGCGCACACGTCCGGGTCCAGGCTGCGGGTCGGCATGCCGTCCGGACGGTAGTACTGTGGACGGAAAACGGAGGACGGCGTCGGCTCGGGCTCGGCGCACAGCAGTACTGCCGCTGGAGGACAGCCGCCGGAGGGCAGCCGCTGGATAACAGCCACCGGAGGACAGCCACCGGAGGACAGCCGCCGGAGGGCAGCCGCTGGATAACAGCCACCGGAGGACAGCCACCGGAGGACAGCCCCCGCAGGACAGCCGCCAGAGGATAGCCGCCGGAGGGCAGCCGCTGGATAACAGCCACCGGAGGACAGCCCCCGCAGGACAGCCACCGGAGGACAGCCGCCGGAGGGCAGCCGCCGGAGGATAGCCCCCGCAGGACAGCCACCGGAGGACAGCCGCCGGAGGGCAGCCGCTGGATAACAGCCACCCGAGGACAGCCGCTGAAGGACAGCCGCTGGAGGATAGCCGCCGGAGGACAGCCGCCGGAGGGCAGCCGACGGAGGGCAGCCGCTGGAGGGCAGCCGCCGGAGGATAGCCGCCGGAGGACAGCCGCCGGAGGGCAGCCGACGGAGGGCAGCCGCTGGAGGGCAGCCGCCGGAGGATAGCCGCCGGAGGACAGCCGCTGGAGGATAGCCGCCGGAGGGCAGCCGCTGGATAACAGCCACCCGAGGACAGCCGCTGAAGGACAGCCGCTGGAGGATAGCCGCCGGAGGACAGCCGCCGGAGGGCAGCCGACGGAGGGCAGCCGCTGGAGGGCAGCCGCCGGAGGATAGCCGCCGGAGGGCAGCCACTGGAGGACAGCCACCGGAGGACAGCCGCCGAAGGACGCGCACCAGCCGCAAACGCGGCTCAAACGTGGTGCGCGCACACGGCCGCACGCACTGCAAATGAGACTTGGTGCTTCTCCACGGCCTGTGTCCGCTTCTGTGAGAACTACCGCGTGAATTACCGGCCTTCCGTCGAGTCCGGTCAGAGTTCTAGTTAATTCATCGCGCGAACACTGCGCCCAATTGGTCCAAACGTCACACCACATCACCAGTTTGGGCCAGCCTTTCCACCAAATAGCCCGAGAGATCTTTAGCTTGTTATGCAAGACCATCCCAACCCTCTATGTCCCCAAAGTTTGTCTCCTCCGCCTCAAGGAAATCTTGCGCCTAGGATTGGGAATCGAAACCCATGTGGCGGTTGTCTGCGTTCGTCGCTGATGTGAGGCAAGACGTGAGTGATGACTGCTGTACCAGCGGGACAGCGGCCTAACCAATGACAGGGCGGGAACAGACGGCGACAGACAGGCCCAGACACCACGCCGAGTACAGACAGGTCACATGCGGAGCAGCCAGGTAGTGCGAGCCGCTCCACACACACACTCCACACCGGCATGCCACGTTGTGCCTGCCCTATTTCGATGGTCACCAGTAAAACGACGGAACAGCCGCAAAACATACTGCAACAACAGTGTGCAGGTCATATACAGGGTGATGACACATCGCTTCAGCCGCCAGCATTGCACGCGGGCGCCCTTTGTGGATATCGCATTACGCGTCATCTGCTGGCAGGGGCGGCGCCACGGGTTGGGTTTGGGGGTGAGCAGGATTTTCAAGATGGCCTCTTGAACAAAATGGGGCCTACACACAGGGGGAAGGGGGCAGGTTCCCGGCAATGTCATATCCAAGGGGGAAGGGCACCGAGGGCATTTACCCTCTTATAAAATTGTTACGTGTATTATATGCAAGTAAATATCCACTATAAAAAAGTTCAGAATGGGGCCCTCTGATTATCCGGTAAAGGGTCCAGCTTTTCTAAAGTAAGGCCGTGTGTTCCTAGAAAGGGTTTCCTGATGCAAAGAGAGAACTCCTACGCAGACCAGGACGCTTTTCATTCATGAAGTGGGCCTCCAAATCTAGCGAAGGGTCCTCGTTATCCCGAAACAGGGGCATCCTGATCCGGAACCGCCGACATCTTGACGCCTGAAAGGGGCCTCCTTTTCAGAAGAGGGCTTCCTGAATATACGAGGGTGCCTTCTAACCCAGTACAGGGCCTCCTTACCTCAGAACAGAGCCTCCTAGTTGATAATGGGAGCCTCCCGATCCAGCAGAGGCCCTCCCCAACATAACATCGGGGCCTACTGATTCAGAGCAAGGGCCTGCCTTACTCATAGTGGTAACCCATGGTCCAGAAAGCGGACTTCTTGATATAGAAAAGGGTCTTGTGAACCCGATTTATTTCTGTATAGCATAGTTACGGGTATTCTTGACTTAATTATTTTTAGTATGTTATTTGTGTATCTACGGGTATCTACATCGCCCTTTAGTTCGGGACAATAGAAATCTCGCAAAAATTTTGAAGGAGCAAGAACATACTCTTGCTCCCGCCTGCCGACAGGAAGGAAGAGAGGGAGAGGCGACGCTCCCCTTACCCCCTTACCACCCCCCCCCTCCCCCCCCCCCCCCCCCCTGTTTGCGTCACCCGTGTGCTGAAGGGACAGTAATCTGTACTTCGGCGCCGAGCCCGCTGCATGCCAGTTGCACAACGTTCCGCGCATTACTGCTTTATCAGCAGTTCTGGACACCACAACCGCATACTGCTCAGCTCTTAAATTGCTGACGTCCTCACAGTCAATGAAACAACATCCACAATAGTTGAGATCAATATGCCCAAAACAGTTGACACTTCATACTTCGTTCCGTGATGACAGCAATATTCCATCAAACGCCGGCTAGAATACACCCCGATGCGCGCGGACCATTTTATCGCCCCGCACACATGAGGGCAGCCATTTCACACGTCTGCTTACTCCGATGTGGGGCGGCCATTTTGTCAGCGCAAATCTCGGCGCAGTCTCGGCCCAGTACGCCGTAGTAGAGGCCGTAGAAGAGAAACATGATGCCCACGTCCATCCAGACGTGCGGCTTCACGCTGAACATCAGGGTTAAAGCCCATGAAGGTGGCCCATCATGATGGTGTAGCCGATTATTCCTAGCCCATAGCTGATCTTGTACAAGAGCAGGAACCACTTGTAGACAAGCCTGGAGGCAGCGAAGATGTTTGATTTAGTCTCATGCGTTCCAAACTCCACAACTTCAACAAAAAAAAAACGTCACTTCACCCATATCAATGCATGTCGTGCGAATATTTGCCGAGAGTATGTCTGCACAAACTAAATAGTCCGACATCACAGTTGTTTGGCCGCAGCCATTTCACAACCACACATGCCCAGCCACGCTGGGAAGACGAGCCAGGTCTTCCAACTTGACGAACAAATGTCAATGCATGATACGCCGGCGGTTTGTCCAGATCTAACACTCAGATCTAACACCCTTCTAACACCCAGATGGTGACAGTGACGTCGCACCTAGGCGTGGTGCCCTCCAGCGGCTTTTTCATGGCTTTGTGTCCGATCATGAGCGTGATGCACGAGTAGGTAAAGCAGCCAGAAGAAGATGAAGCGCCACCAGTGGTTGCGGATGCAGAGCACGAACGGGATCACCCACATGCCGATCAGGGTCACGATCTGAAACAGCAGCCATGAATGGCACCACCCGCGTGTCGATCAGTCCCGGCCCGCAGCAGCCATCGCCGACGGACGGCATCGCCCATGGGCCGATCAGTAGCCTACTCACACGGCAGGAGGGCCGGTCGGCACACTCTTATGGAGCTTTCGGTGAACGAGTCCAAACGGAGCTCTGCAGCTGCCTCGTCGGCAATGTCACGACACTGGTGTACGTGGGAGACTGTCAAACAAGCAGGCTGTGATGGTCTCCAGAAAACCACAGTCATTCGTCAATTTTTTAATGCCTGCCGAGCTTGACACTGCACGATTTGAGGGACTAAGATTTTTAGCAAAAGTACGTTAGGGATAGATCGGTCCACAATGGTTATTTCAGAGCTCACAAGCGACCAACGGAACTTTAACATTCGAGCACTGACAGTATGTAAGCGAACCACGCATTAGGGTCACAGGCTCTTGACGATGTCGCCGGGTGTCCAGCACTGGCAACTCTTCCCTCCCGGCATCGCCGTCCCGCCCGCGTGGGTACCGTCCCTGGCTGACATAGACGTGATGCGAGCGAAAGTGTCTACTCCTCCAGAAGACGAGCACCACCTGGCTGACACAGACCTGATACGAGCGAAAGGGTCTAGTCCTCCAGAAGACGAGCACCACCTGGCTGACACAGACCTGATACGAGCGGGGGTGCTTGCTCCTCCAGAAGACGAGCACCACCTGGCTGACAGACCTGATACGAGCGGGGGTGCTTGCTCCTCCAGAAGACGAGCACCACCTGGCCGAGCAGCAGCGCCGTCACCAGCACCAACACCATCTCGGCATGCATCTGCTCATGGCCCTTGTGCTTCTCGTGCATCCGGATGTGCTCTATCCTGCAGACAGGGTACGCTGCCTCAGCAAACAACTAGATGCGGACATAGCCTGCCATGATGCCAGCAGGACGCCTGCTGTGGCGTGGAACGAGCGAGGTGATAACAGGCGCGGGCGCTATTTCCATCTCGACGATGCTAGTACATCTCGAATGAGGAGTGATGTTGTTTAAATCCCTGGGAGTAGGCCATATCAATGCACCTGAACATTATTTTGATGACTTAGACTTGCAGAGGTCCACTCATCTTTAGAAGGCGCGCACAAATTCATAAATGACAATGCTGGATGCATGATCAATACATTTTGGCTGCCTTTGGTCCTCACAATTTCAGCTGACGAGATCCAGGAATCTGGAATAATTTAGTCTTTGGTGGCTGTGACACAAGCATTGGGAAAACACAAATATTTTGGGTGGATGTTGCTCACAAGGTGGGCTATGTTCACAGCCCAATTTGTATTGGTTTAGGTCAAAGTGTGCCTTATTTGAGACTGATTTCAGAAAAGGAAAAATTGGTAGCTTTCCAGGTCGGTGGCACCACACCAACGGGGTGGTCAGCGTTCAGATCGCACAATGATTTATAGGTGGTATGTTCGCCTGTGCTGGCTTCACGTTTAACTGTTGTCATTGCCCAAGTCTTAAAAAATATGCCTAAAATGGGAGGATCCATGGTCTGCACAGGACACTGACTGAAGGTTCACCAAATTTCAATCACTGGGTCATGACAGGTCAATAAAGCTACCAAATTCCTGATTAGTTGATGTTGGGACTTGCTTGGTCTGCAGCCTTGTTTGTAATAACAGGACACAATTTTGTGGTGGCACCAGCCTTGAGGATCAATGCTTTCCTTCATTTATAATGAATCATAGTGACCATATAGCACTATCAAAGCCACTGCAG
>NW_023596297.1:32369220-32475253 GCF_011947565.3 Pollicipes pollicipes | reverse complement strand
ATCTGTTGGCGGCAGGCGTCCATGCTTAAGATGCAATTATGGTGCTTTTATGATTGAGTTTGATCAGTAAATAAAACCACCATCAAAATTATCGCCTACTTTGGCGATCAAGATACGAATATATGGTGCATAGCGTTACAGGAACATCTATTTGTGTGGTTGTGTATGCCGTTGTGGTGGACTGAACTCAGTAGCGTCCAAAAGTTCTTGATTGCCGAGAGCGCTTCTCGATCTAATTGTAGTCGTTTTTGTGACTACCAAAGGTCTCTCTAAAAATGCGATTCAGTCATCTGCAAAACACAAACTTTAAATGAGCTCACTGCTTAGACCATTCGGCCTCTCCCATAAACCTCCAAGGCCAAAGCCTCACGAAAGTCACGCAATCATTCACGCGTAATGTGAGACTGAGAGGCAGCAATCACCAGACTGTGCTACCAAGCTGAACAGTTAGATTACAGTTGATTGCGTCATAGAGCACTGCCAGTGAAAGTCTCTTACGGAGATGACCCCCGCCGACGTCCGATGACAAGACAATCGCTGGAAGACGACGCACTACCCGGCAACTGAAACTCATGGTCCGTGGTGCCGGCGTTTTCAGCTCATGATCTCAGCGAATGTCCTCCGCAGCTAGTGCTGCATGGATGAAGGCACGGGGTTTTCAAAGAGCCGCTCGTGGGGTAATGGCCAACCATAATTCCCATAAAAGTTCGGCTCCCTTTATTTGGGATTCACTGATGCTTTTGCCATCTGCCTAGATGTGTTCACCAAATGGCCTCAAAAATAATGTCATGGCCAAACAGTTCAAATGGAGAAAGCTTCTTTAGCTTCATTTAATCCACTTTATATTTTCCTGTTGTTCAACAGAGAGTCATAAGCTTCGCTCTCTGACACACTTGCGATGCTTGCCGCGTTACGCACGCCGCCAGGGCTCTTATCTGCATACACACCCACTTATGCCTATACATATCACCGATAGCACATTTCAACAGCCCACTCTTGACATTACCCTTGGCCAATCGTCCACGTCACCAGTTCTACGCAGCGGACGGTCCGACCACGAGCCAACCGCCGCGGAGCACCCTAGCACTGTCCACACTCTCTGCGGAGCACCCCAGCGCTGTCCACATTCTATTCAAACACGCTCGGCGCCTCGGCGCCCGCCGCGAGCGGTCAGCGGCCACCGACGCCCCGGCGGCCGACAAGCCGCAATCTCGGCCGGAAATCTTCGCGGCGGCCGGCCCTCGAGATAGTGACATGGCCGACAATCGGCTAGAAGGCGCAGTCGCCGCTACACAAACAGTCCGGCCGTCCGCTCGGCCGGCCGCCGCCAATTACGTTGATGCAATTTTGTCGGCGCGGCCGGGCGGCGGCTCAAGTGGCGGACGGGAGCTGTGTTTGCACGGCCGCGGGCCGGCGACGCCCCGATCGGCCGCGAGCTGTAAAAACGAGTGCAGCTTGTCCGCGGCCGGCCGACCGGTCTGGCACCCCGGCTGGCCGGCGAATGCATGAATAGAGGTGAAAGGGAGGGGCGGCGGCGGAGCCTTGCGACGGCCGACGGCGGAGGGAGGAGTCGCCTGAGAGAGAAAGCGAGTCGGCGTGCGGGTGAGAGGAACGGCAAGAGTGTGACCGTGTGTGTTGTGTGTGTGTGTGTGTGTGTGTGTGTGTGTGTGTGTGTGTGTGTGTGTGTGTGTGTGTGTGTGTGTGTGCATGTGTGCGTGCGTGTGTGGGTGTGTGGGTGTGGGTGGGTGTGTGGGTGTGTATGTGTGGGTGTGTGGGTGTGGGGTGTGTGGTGTGTGGGTGTGGGTGTGGGTTGTGGGTGGTGTGGGTGTGGTGTGGGTGTGTGGGTGGGTGTGGGTGTGGGTGTGTGGGTGGGTGTGGGGGGTGTGTGGGTGTGGGTGGTGTGGGTGTGGGTTGTGGTGGGTGTGGGTGGGGTGTGGGTGTGGGTGGGTGTGTGGGTGGGTGTGGGTGGTGTGGGTGTGGGGTGTGGGTGTGGTGTGGGTGTGGGTGTGTGGGTGTGTTTGGGTGGGTGGGGTGTGGTGTGGGTGTGGGTGGGTGTGTGGGTGGGTGTGGGTGGGGTGTGCAGGAGCGCAGTCAAAGCCTAAGCAAGGGTGGGCACAGGTTGACAAAGGGCCCTCTTATGGTAAAGGACCCCCCCCCCCTAAAAAGGATATTTCCGGACATGGCCCATTGGCTGGTGGAGCATGCTGTTCTTAGACTATAACACATTACAATTTTTACCTTCTATATCTGGAATGGAGGCCGGGCGCAAAAACAAATCTGGAATGGAGCGCAAAATCAGTTTTACCCGAAGTTTCTTAAAGTCAATGAACTGAAAAGTGCTGCGTTAAAGGACTGCATGAAATAATTCGATGCTGCTCTTTATTTTGCAAAAGGCCGGCGGATTTTTTTTTTTAAAAACCGATTGTAGAACGCAAAACTGTTTCTGTTACTGTTCACTTGTCCAGAGGACAACCATAAAGCTGTAGAAAATTATTTGCTCCGGCAATATTTGAACCGTACGACCTGATTTTGAAATAAATTCAGAAACATCATTTTGCAGTGATCGTTATGCGTGATCTCCTGGCCGATCCGGAGCCCCTAGAGGGATACATTATATTACATTGGTCCACTCCTGACGCGGGAGGGCCTTTGCGGAGTTGGCCCCGAACCAACGCCATTGAACCGTCACTGACGCAACAACATCTCTTATCGTCGCAGGCACGAAGATCCCAGTTCGGCTTAACGGGCCCATTCTGCGATTGGGTTGGGGGGACCACCGTTTGGCACTGGGGCCCTGAATGATAAGGAACCCTCTATTGCCCCAATACAAACACTGATCATAAGTTCTATATTTTCTTGTATTGCCAGGGGGCCCCGACCAACGCAACAGACCTCGGTCATTCGGGCTCCCGCCCCCGTCCCTGCTCGCAGATCCTCCCCTGGTCAGTTCGAGGCCCTTCTTGACGCAGGATACCGTATTAGGCGCTGTGGGCCCTGAGGGATACGGGAGCCCCGATCCATGTAAATCGCCAGCCCGACATTGTCTCCTCTTGGGAAATGGCCCCCAGAGCTCAGACCAGCAGGGAGCTCACTGTTCGTTGCTCGTGATCTCTGGCCGAAATAGAGGAGCGCTCTGTCTCAGGGATCCATATTGATTCTCTTACTGACATTTTAGATCACGGGCCTATGAGCGAAGTTCCTTAATGTGACCTACAACTAGCTCTTCAGACATTTCAGAGATACAATCGGGTCCTTGATCTTTGGTTTCGAGAGGCTCTTCGTCTCTTCCCCCTTCTGGCCCCCTCAAACACCGCTCGGGGCCACTTGCCGCCACAGGAGCCCTGTTAGGCCCTGTGACCCCTGACCGGCGTAGGAGCCATCCATTGTATCAGGGACCCAGAACATTAAAAATCATGAGCCTCGACCTCGTTCTGCTGGGGAAATGGATCTCAAGGGCTCGACGGACATGGAGCCGACCGTTCGGTGTTCGTGGTCTGACCCGAATTAGACCTCCGCATTGTATCAGGGTCCCTCAAACGTTACAAAAGGAGATGTGGCTCATATTTCAGGTTACGGAACTACGGACCGAAATTCTTTTACGTTAACCTTCAGCCAGTCCTTCGGATGCAGTCCCTGATGCGCTCCAACCGGGCCTTTGATAGTCGGTTCCACTGGGCCGCCCTGGGCTGCCTCTTCGGCCTCATCGAACACTGTCTTTGGTCGGCTCGGGGCCCCTTACGAGCACAGGATCCTCTGTTAGACGCTGTGGGCCCCCTGACAGATACAGGGACCCCGACTAGTGCAGGACACTGGCCCCGGCATTATGTCTGATTGGGAGGTGGGTGGGTACCCAGGCCCACACGGGACACGGAGCCAACTGTGCGGTGCTGGTGGTACCTGACCAACATATGGGCCCCATATCGACTCAAGGGGTCCTCGATCGGCGCAGAGGGTCCTCTGACCGTTAACTGAGGGCCCGTCTTCGTAGGTTGGGGCCTCTGAGTAAGACTCCGACCAGTCCTTTGTGCCCTTAGGACCTCTAATTAGGCCCTTGATCGTCGGACCCGGTGGGTCTTCTAGGCTTTTCGACCCTGATCAATCACTGCCTCTGGCCGACCCGGGGTCCCTTGCCAACACAGGGCCCTTGTAAGGCTCTGTGGGGCCCTGAGCAATGTAAATCACCGGTTCCGGCTTTGTCCCTGATTGGGGAAATGGGGCTTTGTGCGCCCCCCCCCCCCCTGCTGCGCTTACTGTGTGTGTGTGGTGTGTTTGTGTGTGTGTTGTGTTTGAGTTTGGTGTGTGTGTGTGTGTGTGTGTGTGTGTGTGTGTGTGTGTGTGTGTTGTGTGTGTGTTCGTGTGTGTGTGTGTGTGTGTGTGTGTGTTGTGTGTGTGTGTGTGTGTGTGTGTGTGTGTGTGTGTGTGTGTGTGTGTGTGTGTGTGTGTGTGTGCATGTGTGTGTGTGTGTGTGCTGTGTGTTGTGTGATGTGTGGTGTGTGTGCGTGTGTGTGTGTGTGTGTGTGTGTGTGTGTGTGTGTGTGTGTGTGTGTGTGTGTGTGTGTGTGTGTGTGTGTGTGTGTGTGCGCGCGCGCGCGCGCACCCGTGTGGGTATGTGTGTGGCGGCGGAGAGCGCAGTCGACGAAGTCGTGAGAGATACAGACGGGGACAGAGAAAGAGAGGGATGGAAAGTGAGGGCGTAGAGAGGTGAAGAACACGAGACCACTTTTCAATCAGCTTGAGGTTTTATCAGACCTTTCTGTCCGTGGGGGGATCCTCTGGCTCTGAAATGAGTACCTGGCACATGATTAACATGCAGTGAGCTCACTTCCCTTCGGCTTCAGCCACTCAGAGCTGAGCCGACGTCGCCGCCCGTTGCGTGTTTGAAATGCTCGTCAGCGCACCGTCGGCTGTTCCACAGGCGGGCGTGGGAGTGCCGCAGCGGCCTCCGACGCCCTCGAGATCCGAGACGAGCCCGGCTGAGGGCGGTAAGTGCGCCGCCGTCCGCCGCGCTCTCGCGGTCACGTCGCGTCCTGACGAGGGGGAGGTGGCCGAGCGCCTGGCTTTTACCGGGTCGATGGGCCCTCCCGGGGTCACCGGCGGTTCTCCTGACCCCTCCCCTACCACCCGGACGCCTGGCTCTCCCCGGGTCAATGGGCTCGCCCCGAGGTCACTGACGGTCCTCCAGTCCCACTCCCTCCCCCCCCCCCCCCCCGTCGCCGGACGCCCGGTCGACCATCTCGTCATAATGCCGCCATGAAAATAGGCTGATTGTCTGGCATGAATGGCGACCGGGTGGGGGCGCTGGCTGGCCGGCAGAAGGACTATCACCGCCGGCGCCCGGAGGCCACCGCTGCTAGGGCTAAGAGGCCATCGTCTTGGAGCAGGGAGGTCACAACCGCGAGGCAGGGAGGTCACCTCCGCGGGGAAGGGAGAGCAAACACTGCAGGGCAGGGAGGTCACCCGCCACGGGGAAGGGAGGTCACCACCGCAGGGCAGGGGAACCCCCACCGCAGGACAGGGAGATCAATGCCGCGGGGAAGGGAGATCAACATCGCAGGACAGGGAGATCACCACCGCAGGGCAGGGAGATCACCACTTCAAGGCGCGGAGCTCACCATCGCAGGACAGGGAGATCCCTACCGCAGAGCAGGGAGATCACCGCAAGGCAGAGGGATCACCACTTTAAAGCAGGGAGATCACCATCGCAGGGCAGGGAGATCACCATCGCAGGGCAGGGAGATCACCATCGCAGGGCAAGGAGGCCAACACCGCGGGGAAGGGAGATAAACATCGCAGGATAGGGGAGATCACTACGGCAGGGCAGGGTGGTCACCGCCGCGGGTCAGTGATGTCGCTGCCGCTGGACAGGCCGCGTCATCAGCGGCCCTCGCGGACTGCGTCGCTCGCCGCCGGGCCCGCCGGCCGGGTCATCCGTCATCGGCGATGAATCTGTGTCTTCATCGTGGGAAACGGCCGGTGTCATCAGTCAGAGGTTACGGGGACAGCACGGAGCCATCGTTAAAGGGTGGGGACCCGATCATTGCTCACAGGCGAGGGCCGGCAGGGGCGTTATTGATAGTCGCCGGTAGGATGTGATCAGCAGCGGCGAATTTAGAACACAAGTCGCCGGACCGCAGTGATCAATGGCCGTCTTATTCGACCGAGTCTCGGCGAATCTCACAGAAAGCACCATTTGGCAGTGGCAGCGGTAGGTATTTGATTGCTTTTGGATACTTTGCCAGAATGAATTTGTCCGCTTGGCGCCTGGTGATCTTTTTGTTGATCATTGGCAAGTAAACAACATGAACGTTTAGGCGCGATTTTGGAAGCTGAGTTCAGCATGGTGTGCTCGGCATGGCACCTATCCTGTCAACTAAATGACTTTACCGATGATCCATCTTTTTAGACGTGATTACTAGGCCAAACAATGAGGAATGCCGGACGTTTTTAACACGTTACTCGTGAGGACTCACTACTGCACGCCACTGATATAATCATGCCTGAAATGGATAAAAGCACGCAGCTTACCAGCATTGAGTCGTGGGTGCGGGCTGCCATGTACCTAGCGGGCCTTGAAACCGGTATATTTCGGGCGGCAACGACGCTGCCGTCCAAATACAGAGGTGATTGCAAACAGATCACACGGAGCTAACGTAACACAACCTGCGCCCGGTCCGGGAAGTTCACCCCCCTCCCGGGTCTCCAGCTTCCAGACGTCGCACGAGAAAGCTAAGATACGTCTGTGAAGGTCTCGTCAAATCACGAGGAATGCATGACAAATTTTTTAAACTTTGGTCAAATTTGAGGTCACGAGATATCCGAAAAAAATATGATGAATGCAATTGAAACATATGTTAGCATGTCAGGACGGATATTGAGGGAACAGAAGTGAGAGTCTAGATGGCGAGCAGTCCATTCCGATCATTTTGTATCCTCGCAAGGGTCAGGTCACGTCAGGCCATTGTTCAAATTTGGCCTACCATAGCCTACGAGGACGATAATTTTTGTTTCCTTTTACATGGTGCTCTTATTTCATTCGGTGCGGCTGTGGGACAAAATTATCCCAGGCATAAAAACACTATTTAGGCTGACCCAGAGGTTTTCAAAAAGTGAGATAGGTAGAGACACCAAATTCACAGAGTGAATTAACTTTAACGTAAACTGACTTGTGTCAAAAATTGAGGTTCCTAGGTCATGACCTCGAGTTTAAATAAGGTGAAACAAACTAGATCGGTGTTTTAAGTTCCAGATCGGTTCCAGATCGGTGCCTTAAGTGTCCCACATCGGTTCGAGATCGGTGTCTTCCGTGCCCCAGATCTCCTCATGCAACCACCGTGAGGCTAAGTCCCTGTTCCAAACAAAACATCCATGAAATCAGTGTCCTTGTTTGACCATTGTGAGGTCAAGGTGTCCAAATATCTAAGGTATTTTTCCTATTTTGTCGTTTGAATAAGCGTCAGGGAGTACGCTAACCGGCATGTTCTTTAAAAAAAAATAAGATAATGACCACGCTAACTTCAAGTCAGTGACCTAGTCTGGCTTTAAAAACGTCCATGGAATATGTCTGTTGCGGTCCCTGTCATTAAGAATTCGAAACGAAGCACTAGAAACTTTTCCATCAAACAAAGCTCTTGAGTAAAAGAGCAGGTTAATTTTTACCTCGGTCTGACCTTTATACCCTAGGTCAATACGATATCATAATGGCTGTAATTCTAAACTTAATTCGTTAATTGCCTAAAAACCATCTCAGATAGGTGGGGCTTTGTCTAGCACTCCGTTGTTGCAGCACATACAAAGATTCCCTAGAAATGTCCTTCGCTGAAAGCAATGACCTGAATTTGACCTGCCATCGGTCAGCGGCCACACAAGGTACTTTCTTTTACATCAAAATATTTGGTATTCAATTTTCTACAGGTGTGCAAAGCTTACCGTGGCTACGCCGCGTCGTTCGGAAATCACTCTCGAAAAACCTTTTGGGGGCCAATTTGACTCCTCCCCACCCGAGCGCGGGTTAAAAGACACTAGTTGCGCTAACGGGCGTCGTAATGTTGCGCGATCATGGCACTGCCGCGGCCACTCACCCCGACCCGTGGCGCTCGGGGCGGCAGCACTCTAGGGCCCCGAGAGGTCACCGTGTGACCGCGCACGAGGCCCTCGTGTGCAGGTCGGCGCGCCCGGTCACTCGCTCACGGGGATAATGTGGGCTAATATTGCAGAATCTAGTCAACTGCAGTGCTCACGCTGACGTAAGATGTCAGAGGATAAATGACAATTTTCCGAGGTGTATTACGTAACACCGTTTTATCACATGTAGCACATTTCCCAACAAATGCGTTTTGAGGCGAGCAGTGGCACAGCATTGGTACAGAAAATGGCGTCAATGCACTGCTCGCTGTTCGGTGGCACAGTAGCATAAACAACGTGTCTGCATAAGGTTGCTTAATACAAAAGCATTGCTGTAGATTCTGAAACTCTGCCAGCGCTTTGGAGGCGGTATAAGTAATGCATATGACCAGCATATCGCTTTAAAGTTTTGCCGCCATGGTTTTTACCTGCATCTAGTAAAATAAAAATATATAATGAACGTTACGACATCAAAGAAGCTCGATGCACTGGTGTTCACTAAAATTTATCAAGTAACTTTGTGCTGTTTCTCAGGGCTGTTTCCATTCCCCGATCAGTCTTGTTTTTCACCAGATATTGTAACCCTTTCATGTTTTCTGGGTCAACACTGTATCAGCCCTTCGTGGCCCGCTGGGTTATATGACAGCTGGTAATGCGTACACCAATATCCGCTAATCCAATCAGGCCAGCGCGATGGAAAAGCAATGTTGCCCTGGAGGCAATCTGGGTCGCCAGCCGGTGCCGGGACCCCCGACGAGTTGTGACACAGTTCTAGCCGGCAGCGTGTGCTCGCAACAGACTTGTAGGAGCATTTAGACGTGGCTTTACGCACACCTGGATATAGTCAGCTTGCATGCTGAGTTGATTACACGGTGGCACCTAATGGACCTGTGCACGTGATTTGATTATCGTGAATTTCCACTGTCGGACAATATTGGCGCGGAGGCGATTAACAGCTTAGGCCGAAGCTAATTATGACATAACAGGATTGACCGAGATTAATTTCTAATGGCGAACTCGTCTGTGTGTGGGTTTCACAGAGAAATAACGTAGTCCCGTGGTGGAGCTCGCCAGCATTGAGCGAGCAGCAATGGCGGACACATATGCAATGCCTCGACTTCCCTTGGACAAAGGGGAATTTTTCCCCGCCCCAATGGCCGTCATGCCACCACGTCCCGGCACACCTGGTTCTGTGCATTTGACCTCTTCGGTGACCTTGACCTCTCGCCTGCCTCATGACCTCAGTCGACTTTCTGCCACCTCGCTCATCACCCTCCAGCTAGCTGAGAGAGTGCCGCTACGCACCTTCTACGACGGACTCTTCCGCTTCCCCTGCCGGTATGGCGTACAGCTCTACAGAAAAGCCGCAGAAATCTTTGACAGACTGCAAAGCGGCTACGTTCCAGGCAGCAAATGCAATCTGGTGGTTGAAGACATTGAATTCAGCAGTAATGAAGAGAAGAAGCTCGCATTTGAGCTGGCATACGCGGCCATGAAATGTGAGTGCCGAATTCCGTGTCATGCAGCACTTCAGCTGTCATGAGCCTGATCTTGGTCGATGACTGAATTAGTGTATTTTTACTCCTTCCCCAGATGAAGACGTATTGCGCCAGACCTTGAATGACGTGGGATTCGTCGCTAAATACCCCGAGGTAAGGGGATAATTATACTGTTTGAACAGCAATCATTAGCTGTCTCTAGTCATAACGCCGCATGCAAATAACTTCAGCAAACGCTGCATGTACCATTTAAACGGTCCCCAGATGTTAGAATGGGCAATACATTAAAAACATTTTCATCATTGCCCTCAGTTTGATATACATTAGGTAGCCAGTTATGGTAATTTAGCAATTTCGCATGATGTGTTTACAAATTCGGCATGTCGGTTGAAATGTGTTATCGAGAATGAACCACGGCGAAAAGAAACGGCCACAATGATTTTTTATGACGCGATCGTTCGGTTATTTATTAAATGTGGGGTGCTGGCGGAGTTTTAACTGGGTGGTGGAAGAAATCACTAATTTTGGGGGACTATAGTATCCAGTGCATTACATTGTAAAGACGGCTATGTTCCCTTAAATTTGGACCACCCAAGGGGTTCGTGAGCATCAAAGTCCCGATTATGCTCACCGCGGCGTTATCTGCCGAATGTGCCAATAACACCTTTGTGTTATGAATATGGCATGTTTGCATATCTTGTATATATATATATATATATATATATATATATATATATATATATATATATAAAGCTAGTCCCTTACATTTATGATGCCTATGCCTGCCCGTGTTCTATTGGCGAGGAACAGACATAAGCAGATATGCAAACCACAAAACCTGCCATCGAGCAATTCACGGCCGGCACCGTGAGCAGCCTGATCTTAAGTCCATGCCCGCCTCACCCAGTTCCAGGACGACCTGAGCCTGGCGGCAGTGATGCTGTACGACTACCAGGACCGGCGGTTCCAGCGGCGTCGGCCACTCAGCTCCGAACGCCGCCAGCCGCGCCACCGTCGGCTGGAGGAGGCGCTGTTCCAGCTGCGCACCCGGCTCTCGGCGGCGCTGGCCAGGATCCGGATCCTGCACGACGCGCCCAGCCTGCGGACCCTGCTGCCGGCCGACCTGCAGCCGCGCGAGACGGCCAAACACCGGCCCCTGCACTGCTGGCTCAACGGCAACAAGGCCAGGCGAGTCGCCCGCCAGGCGGCGCTCGGCGGGCTTGCAGTGCCTCTAGCCTTGGCTCGATCTTGTCGGCGTACTTACTGACTTGTAGTCAAGACGGACGAATTGATGCAACGTGTATGGCTGTTAAACGTCCCGGTGTATTCTGGGTAGATGTGCTCCAAGGCTGCGGGGGGGGGGCATGCAAGGCAGCTCACGGTCCGATTACTCGACCTCGTCGAATCTTGCATCCCTTTCACCGACCCTCCGCCCAGAGGTGTGGCACCCTCTCCAATGCCCGTCATTGTGCGTGGACATGGTAGGAAATAGCGCCGCCCGCTCACCACGGACATTTGACCCACCTCTTCTTTCCACGCGATCTTCCAGCTCGCAGGAGGCACTGGACAGCCTGTGGTCAACCTTGAAGGTGCTGCAGCCGGGGTTGTCCAAGACCGACTTCCATCACGACAAAGACTTCCCAGATCTGCTAATTTTCGAACCCGGCTGGAAGGAAACTATAGAGAAGACGTCCACTTTCAAAACCCGATGGATAGTGCTGCAGGTGAACACCTTTGCAAACATTGGGCGCAAATAAGTTCTTTGATATATTTCGCACATATTTCTCCCAAACCATGATCATTATTTCGAGTGATATTTTGTTCCTTGTATATCTGTATCGGGACCTTTACTACATATTTCGGTGTGTAAATTGCTGGCAGATGCCTTCCAATGTTGCATTGGTAGCAGCCACGCATCAGATCAAGTATACATCTGTGTATATATATATATATATATATATATATATATATATATATATATATAGTGTGAGCGCGCGCGCCATTGAGTAACAAAGGGAGCATGTGGCGTTGTGTAGTCGACAGCTACCGAGGGTTGAAAGTGCCCATCATTTACAGTGGGACTATAGTAGAGCGTGTCGCCTTGCAGCGCTAGCGGTCATGCCACGCGACACTCGAGCGGAGAGGGCTTGTCTTGATTGCGGCGTTCGTTCCTCCAGTGACGCTATCTGACAATGCCCTCGGCGAATGCTGTCTGCCCCTTGTCCCTGCCGTTGAAGGCCTGCAGGCGATGACACCATCTGCCACCTCTCGCTGTAGGAGAAGGCGGGCTGTCTGTAGTCCCACGCAGCGGTGTTGCCTGCCCGCTTTTTCCTCTCGCGGGAGAAGGCGTGCTGGCTGCCGCCTCTCCCCAGGAAAGGGTTCATCTGTCTGTAGCCCCGAATGCTCACGCCGTGCGACTGGTCCCTGGCAGGGGATGATGGCTGCTGTCTGTGATTTCCAGACGGTCACACCGCCTGACGTCTGTCCCTGCAGGAGAGGATCTGTGATCCCCAGACGGTCACACCGCCTGACGTCTGTCCCTGCAGGAGAGGATCTGCTGGTTACAGCCTGCAGACCGTCACGCTGCCTGACGCTTCTCCCCAGGCGACGCTCCCCTGCATGTCTCTCCCAGACCATGACGTAGCTCAGCCCCAGACCGTGACCCGCCTGCCTCCACCCCTCGTGTAGGAGAAGGCCTGCTGCCTGCCGGCGTACGCGTTGGTGCAGGAGCTGCGCCGGCTGTGGCAGCGCGAGCCCGAGCTGCGCGGGAGCCTGCTGCACGCCGGCGCCGGCAGCGGCCGCTCGCTGGCGCACGTGTCCAGCCGGCTGCCGGCCGGCGTAGGCGTCACCCGCCTGCTGGCGCTGGCCGGCGACAGGTCAGAGCCGCGGCTCCATCAGCCGCGCGTCAGACTCGCCGCCCAAGTTGGCCGGTGCGCCGCGCTGGCCGCCACTCTGCGGGATTGTCGGCGCGGCGGGGCCGGCGCCGGCGTCCTGCCGGCAGGGGCGGAGGCTGGCGTGGAGGGGCGCTCGCCTAGCGTGGCACGGACGCGCACAGGCGTCAAGGTCGCCTGCAGAAGCGATCGTGCCCCACCCCATCGTCCCACTGCTGATGAGCCCCACGCCTTCAGTGTCTGCAGCGCTGATTGCTCTGTGGATCAACGATGCTGTGCGTTTATGGTCACTTCAGGCAAAAAATGAACTGGGCGTCGTAGAAGGCGTTTTGCGCTGATATAAAAGCCTGGTCTTTGTGAGGTGCAGCTGAAACAGCGTAGAATGTGCCGGCCCAAATCCACGAAAATGACCCCACCTCTATTTCAAGTGCCTGATTGTTCGCCTCGCTCAGCTGCCTGGACCGAGAAACTTAAGGGTAGGGCCGAGGCACCCTCTCAGTAGCCCATTTTATGTCATCCTCAATGCCCCGGGCTCGACTTTATCAGGAGTGTAGCTCAACCCAATCATGATGTTCCCCAAGTGCTCCGAACTGTCACTATCTTCATCTAAGTTTTAACAGAACGGCTTCCAAAAAATGAAATACTTTTCCGCTGAGGAAATTGGATCGCGAAAGTTTTTCAACGCATTATTGCTTTAGAACCGACAAGATCTTCCAATTTTCCCGTGTTGGGCGCCCATAGATGACTTAAGCCATACATGTGTATTGGGAGCTCTTATTCTTCGAAGTGCAAGGCATCAAAGCAACGGTGTTGACAGTAAACGCGACGAAAAAGTACATTGGAGAGCTTGCTGACACCATTGCCGTTCTGTGTATGACAGCTATTGTTTGTTTGGATGTGTTTTGTCGCCGTGCTCTCTGCCACGTCTGATTTACTTCAAAGACAGAACGAGCAAAAGCTACATTACTGTAAGTAATTTCTCTTTAAGATGGACTGCCCGCAGGTTATACGCCTCTCACAAGTCTTGCCGTTTTGAAGGACTTCAACGTAATGCGTTTCAGACACTGCTGAGCCTTTTTGGCTGCTACATGAGCTGTAATGCCGATACTCGATGCCTTTCTCTTCTAGGCCAATTTTCTCATCGTAAACTATCCATATCGAAAGGTCTTTTATTGCTCAGTTCAAGCTTTGATTAGGTCTAGATCAGTAAAGATAACTTTCACAGAAACATCGGCGACCCCACATCATGAATGTGTTATTCATTCCTGTTCAGCTCTTGTTCATTCAGTTCTTGAGACAAATTACTGGTCCTCTGATGTACAAACTACGGACCATGTCTATTCTGCACAGAGCAGCGGTAAAGGCAGCGCTTGTGACAGACCCCAATGGAAATCGTATGCGGGACGGGTTAGGCACGCGGCCAGCGACCCCGGCCCCAGCCCCGCGGCGCCGACTGCGGCCTCCATTAATGCTGGCGTTGGCCGCCAAATGGTCCGCGGCCGCCTCGCGAACGTCGGAGCCCACACCGAAAACGACCGCCGCTCGGTCTTCAAGCACGTGTACTTGCTCACGACCGACGTTCGATCGCGGGATAATGGGGTTCGAATTGGACGGCGGTAGCCGTGAGTGGGCCATCCCGATCAAAACCCGATCGTTACATGCTGTAATCAAAGCGATGGCAAACGAGGAGTCATCGGCGCCCAGCAAACAGTCGACGTGACGACTCGAGACCTGTCACGGTCAGCTGAGCGGCAACCACGCCGTGTGTGAAGCGGGACGGTCCCCCGATCGGAGAGCCCCCTGCCCCGGCCGGATCGGCGCCCAGCAAACAGTCGACGTGACGACTCGAGACCTGTCACGGTCAGCTGAGCGACGACCACGCCGTGTGTGAAGCGGGACGGTCCCCCGATCGGAGAGCCCCCTGCCCCGGCTGGGACGGACCACACCGACCCTGACCTGACCGTGATCCCGCTCTGACCGGAGCGCGCTCCCCCCCCCCCCCCTCCGCAGACGGGCCGTGGTGGAGCGGCAGCTGCAGGACCTGGGCGTGGCGGGCGCGCGCGTGCTCAGTGGCGGTCTGGACACGCCTGGCCGCGGCCACGACCTGCGGGACGTGGTGGCTGTGCTCGTCACGCCCGAGACCACCCATACAGCGCTGGCTGACCCCGTCGAATGGGTCATAGAGGAGGGCGGAGGTGAGCGACTGCCGGCGCCGGCCGGCACACGCCGCGCTGCGCCGGTCAAACGCGGCGCCGCCGCCGGTCGCATGTCCCCTGGCGTGATTTTATCAATTTAATCCAGGGTTGTGGCACAATTATGCGGGGGGATTGTATTTATAGGACCATTTAATGTATTGTCGGCGGTTTGATTTCACTTCCTATGCCAAGTGGGGAAGAATCTGGCGTATATGGACAGGTAAATGTGTTATGATTTAAATTGTTTTGTTCTGCACGATGCATTCTCCTGCACGCTGCTGCCTGCTGTAAGACATCTCCTTTTCGACCTCATTTGATTTATCATCATGAGTGCAAAATGATCGTCCGGTGAAGGTTTCAGAGAATGTTTAATCCATATGCCTGCTGCAAAGACTCACTATGATGTAAAGCTTCGTTATAGGCAATTCAGTTATATGTGCATCCCATCGCTCACCATGCCCACGATCATTTTGTTGTCTGAGCCTCCGTACCAAACAATGAAGAAAACAGTGGCGCTGCCTAAGCAGTTCAAACGGATGCGTTGGGCTCAGACCGAATAACTTTGTTCGTGTTAATGAGTTAACTCCTGCTTAGCTGAGCGTGTGTCACTTCTCACTAGCGCGCCTACCAGCGGATAGCGTCCCTGTGCCATATCGGCTGTCTGGCCGCCGAACCAGCCGCATTAGCGGGCCGGCCGCATTTGGCGGTGCACTGTCGCGGCATGACAAGCCATTCGTCGGCCGCCAGACATATCGCTGCTGCGAGAGCTCTCCATGGAGCCAAGCCGGTCGGCGCTGCCGCAGCGGGTCGCCGCGCTCGTCACTGATCAGAACGAGACCCTGCTGCGGGCTCTCCGGCTGCCCAGTGAGCGCCGCCGCCGTGCCGCCCTCGCCGCAAACCGGCGCCACAGCCGGCGCTGTTTGGGGCCGGGCGGGGGAGCTGCCCCTGCAGCTTTGGAAAACAGGGCATGAGCACTGCAGCGCTGAGCAGTGAAATGGATCAACGCTCGTGTCTGCCCTTCCACCTCCAGCTTGCTGGGGAAGTTCCTGTGAGCCAGGGGATGAGCTATCCAGCCCGATTAGCCGTATCAGCCAGAAACGGCTGCAGGTTACAGCAAGCAGACGCTGTTAGGTGGTCATCGCTTCATAGAGTGGTTCCTTCAACAGCCACACGATGACTGGCAGGGATTTACAGTAGACTTGTGCATGTAGACAACAACAGAGGTGCCGCAGTACGAACTGGGCAGGATTTATTGCACATCCGTTCCAGGAGGTGTAGCTTCTTATTAATTGCGGAGAGGGCCTTCAGCGCCCCCCCCCCCCCCAACTTGGACTCCAGCTCCCCCAGCTTTGTAAGACAGTTGGCCAAATCTGGAGAGAAACCTGTGTGTTGGCATATTCAAGGGTTAGATTGGGGCATTGTTCACTGTTCCCCCACCAACTCATTTTGTCAAATCACGCGCCTGATTCGCGCCCTCCCCCTCCCGAAAGTTGGGAGATCGTGAAGCGACTCTCCTCTAACCTTGCCTGACATAAACAGCGTGTCCCTCTTTCTCGAGCGTGCCGCAGCCTGGAGTCGTGCGCGCCGGCGCCGCCCTCCGTTCGCGTCCCCGCGGCCACGTCCGTGTGATCTAGTGCCGCCGCTCACATCCGGGACCGGGTAAGAGCGGTGGCTTACGGCGCGCGGCGATCGTTCGACGGGACCGCCCGATTGCCCCGGGGAAATGGCTCGCTTCCCCCCCCCCCCCCCCCCCCCACCGCCGGGCGCCTCCTCATCACGGAGCGACAGTCACAACGCGATTTACGACCCGGGAGGCAGATGCGCGGCAGGGCCGGGAGCCGGCGGAGCTGGGAGACCGGCCAGAGACAGGCCGGAGCTCGGAGGGAGACGGACCGGCCAGGACAGGGAGGCAGGACCGGACCGGTTCAGGACCGGGCGCCAGTCGGCAGCCGGTGATGGCGGTGGTTTGGGGTCAGAGCTCGGAGGGAGACGGACCGGCCAGGACCGGGAGGCGGGGCGTTCAGGACCGGGCGCCAGTCGACAGCCGGTGATGGCGGTGGTTAGGGGTCAGAGCTCGGAGGGAGACGGACCGGCCAGGACCGGGAGGCAGGACCGGACCGGTTCAGGACCGGGCACCAGTCGACAGCCGGTGATGGCGGTGGTTTGGAGTCAGAGGATTCAGCTGTTTTGTGGCGCAGCGTTCAGGACGAGATGAAGGTTGCAGCGGAACGGCAGCAGCGACGGAGTCGGTTGACAGGGAGCAGGGACGACGAGAGCGAACGTCCGGAGGCTGTAGCGGATGGACGGGTGCGTGACCGCACATCCATTGGGGTTCCTGACCCATGTGCGAGGGCGACCAGTGGGCGTCCAACTCACAGACCGCCTCGTTGACTCCTACCACTGGGCCCGACACCAATCTTGAACCGCACCAGCCGGACAGACATGCTGTTTGCTTCCTCGCCCGAAAAAAATTGTCACTACTTCTTCACCATGGACTCGACGCATCGTGTGCGATGCTTCGGAGACGGGTGATCCCCGGCACGTATTAAGTCGCGACCAAGTGCGTTTTCGTGTACATTTTCTGCGTAGCGCCGCGTACGTTGATGTTTGCTCACTTACCTTTACTGAGTAGAGCAGTGAGTAAAGCTCTGCGAGGCAAAGAGTGAGCTTGCCTTTTTTATTGTCGTCCCCTATAACCGTGACGGCTGGTCCCGAAATCTCTGTGATGTCATTGGCTCTGCCATCCGTCTGTGCCGGGATTTTAGGACACTCTCTCACTAACAACGGTGGCGGCCTTGCGAGTAGAATAAAAGGAGCCGGGCGGGGGCGTGATTCAGCTTGATCGCTAAACACGACTTGAGATGTTTGGTACCTAACGTAATCGGATTGCATTGGCATGGAATGGCCCTCCCGCCAGTCTATCAACGGATACGGATTTGTTTGCAACTGACTGCATGGACCGGCCGCTAAATAATCAGACTTGACCGACTTGTGGATAAACTGCCAACAAACAACCTGGGCAGCTCTAGCGCCCGAACGTGACGTCGCAAAGAGGGAGTGCCCCGCGAGCTTCTGTAAATCGCGGTAATGTTTACAAATGTCGGTGACCTCGCTACCGACGGTCCACACAGAGTGGAGCATCGTTAAACGTCCCCAGCGGGCAGGCAAATGGTAACGGGGGGGAGGCCGTGTGGCGCCGGCCGGATCAGCAGTGTCAGCCGTATCGGCCGATGGACTCGTAAACGGCCGCTGCACTGGCGTACCAGCGCGGTCAGCTCGCTCCTCCCGGGGCACGTGGCGGGCGAAGAGATAGGAATGCATTGGCTCGTGCAGCAGCGGGTATTGACCCCTTATCCGCCAGCCTGTTGAGAGCCCGCCTCTCCGCCGCTGTCAACATCGATGGGCCACGATACTTACTGGTTGATAGTGTATCGAGCCAGTTCTGGTCCGTAAACCATGCTGCATGCGGTTTAATGAGCCGGTAAATGCATTCATCAACCGGTACGCCTTAATTTCGTGAGGCGTTTCTTTGCTGAGATTTCAGACAAGACTCTTCAGGAGATCCATACCTCATAAACCTGGTTTTTACCTAACGAAACGAAATGATACGCATCAAGTGCTTGTGACATTATCACACGCCAGCCATGAAGTTAAATCAAATATTTTATTCGCTATACTGAATCACGCATTGATAGCAGTTCCATGGATTACGTTCACCTGTCTTTTAGCATCACAACACCGCCACGTCAAAGGTACTTTGCTGACTGCATGAAGTTAAGTCCTCGAGAAATTATGGCTATCAATAGTCCATCACACAGGCAGACGCCGCTTAAATCATCATGTCGACAGCACAAAACGCCGATGTGAATATCAATGTCTTGTCCAGCATCTATGTTCTGCCGCTTAGGCGTTCTCTCACACACTTGTCACTGCTACCTCACACTGGCTGACGTGACAGATGTGTCTGCATACCGACAGCAGGTCTGCAGCGCCGGCCTGCCGAGGCGCGGTACGGGTGCGGGTGCAGCTGAGCCGATGAACATCGATCTGTCAAGATAGCGACATTCGATCTGTGACGTCATGTTAGGCGTTCATCTGCGCCAACTCCGTTTGTGATTGTGTCACTCAGCGTGGTTTTATGCTGTAGCAGCACGCCTCCTTGCGTGATTCTCTTCAGGGCTGCAGCCAACAAACGGTCATGCGAGTGTTGCGCGCAGCCGGGCCCGCTGGAGCAGTCTCATGCTGCATGGCGCTGCAGCGTGTGGACGTGTAACCTAACAACACGCTGCTGTCGATAAAAGAATGTCACCGGCATTCTTATCATGGCCTCTTGTTAAACTGAACTCGTGGAATTCGTCATTAGAATGGCCATGCAACAATCACACCAATTTCCCATCCCACGACGTTTGTCTCCAACTCATAGCATACGAGCTTGCCGCCAGGTGTCACCCTGCGGGTCGGCGCCCGATTGACCGTCGTTCCCGGCCATGCCGCCAGATGTCAGGGTTGTCGTGTATGCCACCCACTCGGCTAACCGGGCCGAGAACGAGGAAGTGGTGTTCGGTGTGGTGGACGAGGTCAACGAGCAGCAGCGGCGGCGGTGGCAGGCCGCGCGGGACCACAGCAAGCTGGAGACCGAGGTGCCACGAGGGAGGCGCGCGCGGCCGGCCACAGACATAACAGATCAGTGTGGCGGAGCTTCATCACAGACCGGCTGCGCACAGGATACGGCAGGGCACGGGGCATGGCATTCGACCGTCTTATCCTCTATCTTGGTCCATCTTGCATCCTCGTAACATCCCCATTGTCCGGGACAGGCTGCATGCGCCAGCCACAAGTGGGCCGAGAGCCCCCGTGGGAAGGGGGACCCCGACCGGGTCCCAGCACACATGCGCGGGTTAAAGCTCGGTGGCTGGCTCCCCAGGCGCAGACAAGCCTGCTCCGACGTTAACCATTTTCCTTTAACCCGTGGCCCTGAAATGATCATTTCTGGTCGAAAGGACACCACTTCTAACAACCAAACAACCAAACAGAGCATACCGGGGTACACGACAGTGTGGTTCAGGAGGCAACAGGGCACCGTACTCGACGAGGTACAGGGCACGACAAGGTACGGGTCACGGCAGAATCCAGGGCGCAGTGCGGGATATGTCAGGGCGGTAAGACAGGGCATGGAGATGGCAAGGTACGTGAGGCACGGTAAAGTAGAGCAGAGTGCAGAGCACAGCAGGATACACGGTTCAGCATGGTGTGGGACAAGGTGAGGTAAGGACGGCTGGGTGCAGGGTGTGGGTAAGGCAATGCGTAAGGTGTGGTAAAGCACCATGTACTGGCACAAGATACAGTGTGTTTAGTATCGGGACCGACATAAACTAGGCTGGTTATTCCTTTGATTCACACCGCGCGTTGTAGTCACCAACGTCGAGCACGTCGCATAAGCTCGAAGCTTCTAAGGAGGCATTGTCTAAACAACCGAAATGGTCCGACGATAGCTGCAATAAAAGGTTGAACAACCATCATTGCTTGTGAAGACGCAACAACTTCCAGATGAATGGATCAGGACAGATGTCATGCATAATTTCCTGCCGATACGGGACATGATATAGTTTTGAGCCCTGTTCGTGAAATCATGGCAGCGGCTTAGTAAATAAAACTGTCTGGACTCCCTTACACTGGCCTGCGCGAGTGAAACTGTGTCATTTTCTAAATAGGAGTCGACACCAACAGGCTGCGAGTCCACAAATCAAACTGTCCTCGTTGTATTGGCAGACCCCACCGGACAAGCTGTTCGAGTTCCGTCAGCTCGTGACCATACCGGACGAAAACAACGAAGACATTGGCATTCCATTTCTCGTACTGCCACAGACCTCGACGTCGTCGGGAGTCTTCATCTCCGTGATAGTGAAAAACGTGAGTCCCCGCTAGCGACAAACCTGCCTAGCGAGCGGCGTTCCGCAGTCAGTGCGAAACGACGCCTCTGATAAAGAAATATCGTTGAGCAGTTCAAAAACCGGTCCAAAGTATCAAACAAAAGCTGGCTCCTCGTGCAGTTAGCGGACTGACTGGGAAGGAGCATCGCCGCTTCAGTGCCGTCCTCCCTGTCCGTGCCGCAGATGGACTTCATCCAGCGGGAGCACCGGTCCGTCATTGACGACGCGTTCGGCATGGGCATGCTAGATAAGGTGGGGGGTCCGGCGCCGGCCACCGAGCCAGCCGAGAGCCGGCCCAGCCGCCGCAAGCTGCGTCGGCCCAGGGCTGCCGTGCGCTCCGACCGGCTGATCGTAGTCGGCAAGAAGGAGCCGCCACCGGCAGCCGCCGCCGCCGCCACCACCGTACCGCTCCACGTGCATGTACCGCACCTGCAAGACTGCACGTGCACCGAGTGCGCGCGGCGTCGGCGCGCGCGGGCGCCATCGCAGCCGGCGGCGGGAGGCGGCGCGGCGCGGGACCGTCGGCGAGCGCCCGGCGTTCCGCCAACCGGCGGCGCCGCGCTCCTGGCTGCCGGCGCTGTCTGGCAGCACGGCAGAGAGCGCGGCGCCCAGCCGCGGCAGCGCCACCAGCCTGGGCGGCGAGCCCGGCCGCGGCCGCTGGGTGCCGACCGTGGTGCAGCTGCAGGCGACGCCGGCCGCCCGCCATGACGGGCACGTGCTCTCGCCAATCGCGGGCAGCGCGACCGGGCAGCGCGGCGCTCCGGAGCTAGAGCGGGCCCGTCAGCATGAGCGCGACGCCGTCGGCCGACTGACCCAGGCGGCTGACAAGACGTCCCGCGAAGCTATTCGCGCCATCCAAGAGCAGATGGAGGGCGCCTGGGGCGCGGCGCGCCGCGAGCGGGACGCCGACACAGCGACCATGCGCGACCTGGAGGACCTGGAGCGGACGCGGCTGGGCGCGCAGCTGTGGTGGGCGCAGGCGGCGCGCCGGCCGGCCGGCGGACTCCGCTCGGCCGGCCTGCGGCCGCACGTGCGCCAGCTGCTGGCGTCGCGCGGCCGCCAGCTGTGGCGATACGCACCCGAGGAGCGGCCGGCGCCAGAGTGGCCGACGGCCGGCCGCCAGCGCCGCCGCCAGGTCAGCCAGCCACCCAAGCCGGCCGCGCAGGACGACGAGGCGTCGCAGGGCGACGCGGCGCGCTGCAGTCTGCCGCGCCTGCCGCCACGCACCCGCCACCTCTCGCTCGGCCCGCCCCTGCGCATCCACAAGGTCAACATCGGCGAGATGCTGCCGCTGGCGCTGCAGGCGCCGCCCGTGTTCTGAGATCGGCCACCAGTCCCGTCGCTGTCCTCATCCCGTGTATTACAGAATCAGCAGCCGAAGAAAATTGCACGGAAATCCGCGGTGACGCACTAACACTGACAACGTGCTACACACTAGCTTAGCTCCAACACATATATCATGAATGCAGTCGCCCAGCGGGCGAGGCACCGCCCAAACTCAGCTGGTACAAAAAGACTATTACGAACGAGCAGATACCACATGAAACGGACGTTTGCATGGTGAGCGGCCCGCGAATCACAGAGGTGCGCGCACCCGCTCACAAATAAAATGCTATTTGTCGTGAAGGCAGCATTTGTATTTCCCAAAATCAATGCAATTACATTGAAATTTTCGTTCGGCGTCAGCACGCATCTCGAGCATTACGTTTGCAGCGAGAAAAGCAAACGTTACAAACATTTTAGTTTCCTATTAAGTCAATAATAGTGTAGCACGCCTACGATCGCAAGAAATGCGGTTTTGTGACGCATTGAACCAAGTCCTAATAATCGTTCACGCCGGCCCGGACGCCGACCGGCTTTTCAGGCACGGTCAGGGCACGGCAGCAGACGCTCTATGCACGAGCACCAGCGAATCCAGCCTGCACCCGTGGCATCCGATGCTGTGTCGACGGGTTCGGCGCGGCCTGGATTCGAACCCAAACGTCGGGATTCCGCGATTCGAGAAGTCCGCCGACGCGATTTGGCGATTCTAGGGGTCTGACGACAAGGTCGTGACCGGACCCAATGACTGCACTCCTGAGCACAGCTCGTGCTGCGCTGGTGCTTGCAGCGGGCCAGGTGCATACCCGCTTATGTCCATCAGGGAGGCGTACGCACCGAGAGCACGCGCCTCAGCACCCGCTGATGTCCATCAGGGAGGCGTACGCACCGAGAGCACGCGCCTCAGCACCCGCTGATGTCCATCAGGGAGGCGTACGCACCGAGAGCACGCGCCTCAGCACCCGCTCATGTCCATCAGGGAGGCGTACGCACCGAGAGCACGCGCCTCAGCACCCGCTCATGTCCATCAGGGAGGCGTATGCACCGAGAGCACGCGCCTCAGCACGCTGCAAAATCATGCTAATTAAATTACCCTAGCCTACCGGCTCATGCTTGGTAAGCGCCTATAAATAGACATAGCGACGTACGAAGCTCCCTGCGTCTGGAGAAGCCGGCCAGTTCGGAGTACGCCGAGCCGGCTCCGTTGGTCGAGCGAAGACACTATCCGGCCTTGTCTTCCCCTCCCTCCTCTGAAAACTCTCCTTTCCCCGGATGAAGCCTCCCAGGCAGCATGACCGATATCCAGCTCCGCTCCCAACACCACCTCGTCACCCGCGGAGTCGCTCCACCAGCGATGCGTCAGGGAGGGGAAGGGGGGGGGGGGGGGCCGGGGGACGCCAGCCCTATGACGTGACGCGGCTCAGACCCGACAGCTGGCTGCCCCGCCTCGCCCAGGAAGCCCGCAACCACTTTCCCGCGTCGCGAGGGGTCCTCTCCACGCCGACGCCGCCCTGATCGCTTCCACAGCCGCCGCACACTCACCGGGTCGCCGGCCTCCCCCGCGACCCGCCTGTTAACTCTGCGGCCGGCCGCTCCTGGCCCGGCCCGGCGCCGCGTGCCGACCGGCCGGCCGCCTCTCACTCCAGCCCCAGCAGGTAGTTGACGCCCTGTACGGCCATGATGATGACCGGCTGCCAAGCCACCAGCCAGCGGATCCAGTCCAGCAGCTGGCCGTACAGCACGTGCGGCTTCTCCCACGGGTTGTGCAGCATCCGCTTCAGGTCCACCTTCTCCTTGCAGTAGGGGCATATCTGCTTCTTGCCGACGATGCACCAGCCGCGTATGCAGAACTCGTGGAACCTGGCCGGCCGCGAGCGGGGCGTGAGAACGGTCGGACGCCGCGCGCCGCCTGGCGCGGTGGAATCCGAACGCACAGCACCGAGCAACAGCGCAGCGCGCTGCCACTGACCTCCATAATGTTAGCCTCATCTATGAGGCTAACGTGAAAAGCGTTTATCCGCGTCATCACATAACGCACAAAGCGCAATGGCAGCGACCTGTGCTGTATATAATCATTTGCTGAGAAAGTGATGAGAGCATCTGGGACAGGTCTCTGATCACAATATTACATAGATCACCTGGTTCCCAGATGTCACACGAAGCACACTGCGATGCAGCCAGTCAATGTTCCACCCTGTGCACTCTCCCGCTTCGCCCATCATTTACGCGACCCAGTAACCTCGATATTGAGCCGTGATCCACTCCGGCATGCTAGCGGGGCCCCACCACCACATCACAAAGTCGGCGCCCTCCACCGGCAAGCCCGTACCGCCCCGCCTCATCCCACTTGATCCCTGAGCCCGCCCCGGTCCCGCACACCGGCCGCCAACGCGCAGCCCTCCCCCGCCTCGCCCTGCCCCGGGCACTTTGGCTCACTTCCTTCCCTCCCGGCCACATTCACTTCCCAGCCCATCGCTACTCACACTCTCCAGCCCATCGCCACTCTCCCTCCCCAGCCCATCGCCACTCTCCCTCCCCAGCCCATCGCCACTCACACTCCCCAGCCCATCGCCACTCTCCCTCCACAGTCCCGCACCACTCTCACTCCACAGCCCATCGCCACTCTCACTTCCCAGTCCATCGCCACCCTAACTCCTCAGCTCCGCGCCATCCCCACTCCCCAGCCCCGCACCACCATTACTCTCCAGGCCTGCACTACCCTCACTCCTCAGCCCCAGCCTGCCCGCGGCCTGGGCCCGCTGCCGCCGCCGGCCTCCGGCGCTTACACGTGCTGGCAGGTCAGCCGGTAGGTCTTCTCCAGCACGGCCTGGTCGTTGTCCAGCACCATCAGCTTGTTGCCGCAGACGGCGCACACGTCCGGGTCCAGGCTGCGGGTCGGCATGCCGTCCGGACGGTAGTACTGTGGACGGAAAACGGAGGACGGCGTCGGCTCGGGCTCGGCGCACAGCAGTACTGCCGCTGGAGGACAGCCGCCGGAGGGCAGCCGCTGGATAACAGCCACCGGAGGACAGCCACCGGAGGACAGCCGCCGGAGGGCAGCCGCTGGATAACAGCCACCGGAGGACAGCCCCCGCAGGACAGCCGCTGAAGGACAGCCGCTGGAGGATAGCCGCCGGAGGACAGCCGCTGGAGGACAGCCAGCCCGGAGGACAGCCACCGGAGGACAGCCGCTGAAGGACAGCCGCTGGAGGATAGCCGCCGGAGGACAGCCGCCGGAGGGCAGCCGACGGAGGGCAGCCGCTGGAGGGCAGCCGCCGGAGGATAGCCGCCGGAGGGCAGCCACTGGAGGACAGCCACCGGAGGACAGCCGCCGAAGGACGCGCACCAGCCGCAAACGCGGCTCAAACGTGGTGCGCGCACACGGCCGCACGCACTGCAAATGAGACTTGGTGCTTCCACGGCCTGTGTCCGCTTCTGTGAGAACTACCGCGTGAATTACCGGCTTCCGTCGAGTCCGAGTCAGAGTTCTAGTTAATTCATCGCGCGAACACTGCGCCCAATTGGTCCAAACGTCACACCACATCACAGTTTGGGCCAGCCTTTCCACCAAATAGCCCGAGAGATCTTTAGCTTGTTATGCAAGACCATCCCAACCCTTTATGTCCCAAAGTTTGTCTCCTCCGCCTCAAGGAAATCTTGCGCCTAGGATGGGAATCGAACCCATGTGGCGGTTGTCTGCGTTCGTCGCTTGATGTGAGGCAAGACGTGAGTGCTGACTGCTGTACCAGCGGGACAGCGGCCTAACCAATGACAGGGCGGGAACAGACGGCGACAGACAGGCCCAGACACCACGCCGAGTACAGACAGGTCACATGCGGAACAGCCAGGTAGTGCGAGCCGCTCCACATACACACTCCACACCGGCATGCCACGTTGTGCCTGCCCTATTTCGATGGTCACCAGTAAAACGACGGAACAGCCACAAAACATACTGCAAAAACAGTGTGCAGGTCATATACAGGGTGATGACACATCGCTTCAGCCGCCAGCATTGCACGCGGGCGCCCTTTGTGGATATCGCATTACGCGTCATCTGCTGGCAGGGGCGGCGCCACGGGTTGGGTTTGGGGGTGAGCAGGATTTTCAAGATGGCCTCTTGAACAAAATGGGGCCTACACACAGGGGGAAGGGGGCAGGTTCCCGGCAATGTCATATCCAAGGGGGAAGGGCACCGAGGGCATTTACCCTCTTATAAAATTGCTACGTGTATTATATGCAAGTAAATATCCACTATAAAAAAATTCAGAATGGGGCCCTCTGATTATCCGGTAAAGGGTCCAGCTTTTCTAAAGTAAGGCCGCGTGTTCCTAGAAAGGGTTTCCTGATGCAAAGAGAGATCTCCTATGCAGACCAGGACGCTTTTCATTCATGAAGTGGGCCTCCAAATCTAGCGAAGGGTCCTCGTTATCCCGAAACAGGGCATCCTGATCCGGAACCGCCGACATCTGACGCCTGAAAGGGGCCTCCTTTTCAGAAGAGGGGCCTCCTGAATATACGAGGTGCCTTCTAACCCAGTACAGGGCCTCCTTACTCAGAACAGAGGCCTCCTAGTTGATAATGGGAGCCTCCCGATCCAGCAGAGGCCTCCTCAACATAACATCGGGCCTACTGATTCAGAGCAAGGGGCTACCTTACTCATAGTGGTAACCCATGGTCCAGAAAGCGGACTTCTTGATATAGAAAAGGGTCTTGTGAACCCGATTTATTTCTGTATAGCATAGTTACGGGGTATTCTTGACTTAATTTATTTTTTGTTATCTACGGGTATCTACATCGCCCTTTAGTTCGGGACAATAGAAATCTCGCAAAAATTTTGAAGGAGCAAGAACATACTCTTGCTCCCGCCTGCCGACAGGAAGGAGAGAGGGAGAGGCGACTGCTTCCCCTACCCTCCTCCCCCCCCCCCCCCCCCCCCCTGTTGCGTCACCCGTGTGCTGGAAGGGACAGATAATCTGTACTTCGGACGCCGCGCCCGCTGCAGCCAGTTGCACAACGGTTCCGCGCATTACTGCTTTATCAGCAGTTCTGGACACCAAACAGCATACTGCTCAGCTCTTAAATTGCTGACGTCCTCACAGTCAATGAAACAACATCCACAATAGTTGAGATCAATATGCCCAAAACAGTTGACACTTCATACTTCGTTCCGTGATGACAGCAATATTCCATCAAACGCCGGCTAGAATACACCCCGATGCGCGGACCATTTTATCGCCCCGCACACATGAGGGCAGCCATTGCACACGTCTGCTTACTCCGATGTGGGCGGCCATTTTGTCAGCGCAAATCTCGGCGCAGTCTCGGCCCAGTACGCCGTAGTAGAGGCCGTAGAAGAGAAACATGATGCCCACGTCCATCCAGACGTGCGGCTTCACGCTGAACATCAGGTTAAAGCCCATGAAGGTGGCCATCATGATGGTGTAGCCGATTATTCCTAGCCCATAGCTGATCTTGTACAAGAGCAGGAACCACTTGTAGACAAGCCTGGAGGCAGCGAAGATGTTTGATTTAGTCTCATGCGTTCCAAACTCCACAACTTCAACACAAAAAAAAAACGTCACTCCAATATCAATGCATGTCGTGCGAATATTTGCCGAGAGTATGTCTGCACAAACTAAAATAGTCCGACATCACAGTTGTTTGGCCGCAGCCATTTCACAACACACATGCCCAGCCACGCTGGGAAGACGAGCAGGTCTTCCAACTTGACGAACAAATGTCAATGCATGATACGCGGCGGTTTGTCCAGATCTAACACTCAGATCTAACACCCTTCTAACACCCAGATGGTGACAGTGACGTCGCACCTAGGCGTGGTGCCCTCCAGCGGCTTTTTCATGGCTTTGTGTCCGATCATGAGCGTGATGCACGAGTAAAGCAGCCAGAAGAAGATGAAGCGCCACCAGTGGTTGCGGATGCAGAGCACGAACGGGATCACCCACATGCCGATCAGGGTCACGATCTGAAACAGCAGCCATGAATGGCACCACCCGCGTGTCGATCATTCCCGGCCCGCAGCAGCCATCGCCGACGGACGGCATCGCCCACGGGCCGATCAGTAGCCTACTCACACGGCAGGAGGGCCGGTCGGCACACTCTTATGGAGCTTTCGGTGAACGAGTCCAAACGGAGCTCTGCAGCTGCCTCGTCGGCAATGTCACGACACTGGTGTACGTGGGAGATGTCAAACAAGCAGGCTGTGATGGTCTCCAGAAAACACAGTCATTCGTCAATTTTTTAATGCCTTGCCGAGCTTGACACTGCTACGATTTGAGGGACTAAGATTTTTTAGCAAAAGTACGTTAGTGATAGATCGGTCCACAATGGTTATTTCAGAGCTCACAAGCGGACAACGGAACTTTAACATTCGAGCACTGACAGTATGTAAGCGAACCACGCAATAGGGTCACAGGCTCTTGACGATGTCGCCGGGTGTCCAGCACTGGCAACTCTTCCCTCCCGGCATCGCCGTCCCGCCCGCGTGGGTACCGTCACTGGCTGACATAGACGTGATGCGAGCGAAAGTGTCTACTCCTCCAGAAGACGAGCACCACCTGGCTGACACAGACCTGATACGAGCGAAAGGGTCTACTCCTCCAGAAGACGAGCACCACCTGGCTGACAGACCTGATACGAGCGGGGGTGCTTGCTCCTCCAGAAGACGAGCACCACCTGGCTGACAGACCTGATACGAGCGGGGGTGCTTGCTCCTCCAGAAGACGAGCACCACCTGGCTGACAGACCTGATACGAGCGGGGGTGCTTGCTCCTCCAGAAGACGAGCACCACCTGGCCGAGCAGCAGCGCCGTCACCAGCACCAACACCATCTCGGCGTGCATCTGCTCATGGCCCTTGTGCTTCTCGTGCATCCGGATGTGCTCTATCCTGCAGACAGGGTACGCTGCCTCAGCAAACAACTAGATGCAGACATAGCCTGCCATGATGCCAGCAGGACGCCTGCTGTGGCGTGGAACGAGCGAGGTGATAACAGGCGCGGGCGCTATTTCCATCTCGACGATGCTAGTACATCTCGAATGAGGAGTGACGTTGTTTAAATCCCTGGGAGTAGGCCATATCAATGCACCTGAACATCATTTTGATGACTTAGACTTGCAGAGGTCCACTCATCTTTAGAAGGCGCGCACAAATTCATAAATGACAATGCTGGATGCATGATCAATACATTTTGGCTGCCATTGGTCCTCACAATTTCAGCTGACGAGATCCAGGAATCTGGAATAATTTAGTCTTTGGTGGCTGTGACACAAGCATTGGGAAAACACAAATATTTTGGGTGGATGTTGCTCACAAGGTGGGCTATGTTCACAGCCCAATTTGTATTGGTTTAGGTCAAAGTGTGCCTTATTTGAGACTGATTTCAGAAAAGGAAAAATTGGTAGCTTTCCAGGTCGGTGGCACCACACCAACGGGGTGGTCAGCGTTCAGATCGCACAATGATTTGTAGGTGGTATGTTCGCCTGTGCCGGCTTCACGTTTAACTGTTGTCATTGCCCAAGTCTTAAAAAATATGCCTAAAATGGGAGGATCCATGGTCTGCACAGGACACTGACTGAAGGTTCACCAAATTTCAATCACTGGGTCATGACAGGTCAATAAAGCTACCAAATTCCTGATTAGTTGATGTTGGGACTTGCTTGGTCTGCAGCCTTGTTTGTAATAACAGGACACAATTTTGTGGTGGCACCAGCCTTGAGGATCAATGCTTTCCTTCATTTATAATGAATCATAGTGACCATATAGCACTATCAAAGCCACTGCAGCAAAGTGATGCAGAACCCAGGCACACATAATACAATGTAACATAAATAGCCTTGAATACACATTCAGTACCTCCATTTTTCCTCCTCTGTAAACTGGGTCAGGTCCAGACTCTGAAAATCCCAGAACACATGTCAGTTGATCACAAAAATTGCTTGAAGTTACTGATGTACCAGCAGAAACCTTGCTTATTGCTCATGCCATGATCAACAATAGCAGCAAAATCTATATATCCAGAAAGCATTTTGGACATTGATGCATTTAACATATAGTGGTGTCATATACTCCAATCAATGTAAACAACTATGCTCAGGATTTTATTTCTTTGCATCTTTGATGGACAAATAAGCTGAAGTCACCTTCTCCTATCCATTTTTGTTTTTGTGTGCAAAATTTATTTTTTTGGACCTCTTTTTGCTTAAAAAATATATCATAAGCTTTCTACTCACATACCAAGGACTATTTGTGCATGCCGAACGTGGAGGTATTCCTGTTCCTTACGGGTTTCTATGTTTCATGTTTACTGCATCTATTCCTCAAGAATACATTATCCAATACTGCCTAGATCCCCAGACAAAGTCCTGTAGCATCATGTTTGGCAACTAAGAACTCTGTGATGATACAGCACCAGCAAACAGCACACCTGAAATACTTACACTGTTCAGGAGATCCTTGATCTCATATCCCTTCACTCCTTGATGGTGGTGATGATCCATCACTTCTTCAGTGAGCTTAAGTGAGACATACACATATTTTTATTAGTACTGCCATTAGCATACATCCAGCTACAATTAATTGAACACCCACTGGATCTCTCTTAAAAAGCTTGGTTCAATATCTGCTTGGCACAAATCCAGGGAGAAAAGATACTGCATGGTCTGGGTCAAAATAACAAAGCTGAAATTAGGTAAGGTGATATTCGTATATTATTTTTCCATCCTCCTAATGACCATGGCAGTCACTCAGAATCCTCATATATCTGGGGTGCTAAAAGTTGACCCAGAAATCTTTGATGAGTCAGGCAAGGGGGGAAAATTGTCATTTGCTGGTGAAAATATAACTTATCCAATTTGCATTTTAGGACTGGCTTGAGAAATGGAAAAATTGCACTCCATTCCACTGAGACAACTTTTTGAGATCCAAGTCTGTACATAGCCTCTATTTTCATCCTGAATTCAGAGGGCCACCCAAAGTGAAATGCATTTAATTGTTCATTAATCACACTGTGTCATGGGAGTGAGACAGTGTGACCTTAGCTGAAAACCGACAATTTTCCCCAGTCATTTTCCAACGTTTTGTGCTTTTGCAAACACGAAAGAAAATTGAATTATCCATCCTGGCATCAGAAATTGTGCCTCATGAACGCTATCTTTCACATTGCAAGGGAGTGAAAATTTATCCCAGAAATATCTGAAATCAAATTAGGCCTCTTCCACAATCTCCAGCAAGATAAAACTGTTTCCGCCACACGCCTCACCCCCAGCAGCCCCGGCACCGACTCCTCACTCCTAAGTTCGACGCGTATTGCTGATGTGGTAGTTGTTTGCCTTCCTTTCGCCAGATATGTAATAAGGTATAGAGGGCCGCTTACTATAAAATTATTTTGCTCCATTGCAAAAAAGGCTCCGGGAGAAAGTTCGAAGGAAGATAATCACACTAAACCGAATTAATCGATAACTGTATGCCAAACATAAAGAAGATTACCATATTTTGACTGAAGGCTTTGTGATGCTATTGAAACTGCTTTACTTGAAAACACAATGAGAGTAGAGGAGAACCTTTTATCTGCAAAACCGCTGAAAGTTGGCAGCAATCTATTTTATACTCTGCCATGGCTGTTGTCATGGCAACAGCATTGTACCAGAACGCGACAGCAAACATAAACCGAATGTGTGTGGCCTGGTGGCGCTAGACAGGCCAGGCATCTGTGTACGGTAGGTGTGGACTTAGAGAAGTGTTTGAACAGAACCTACCAACATGGTATGTACACGTACTGCAGGTGCTGTGTTGTTGGATTATACGTAAAACGTATACGCTGTTGCCGCTGTGTTTTGGGAAAGGACGCGTCCATTACTTCACCTAGACGGTCATGTTTGCAGGCGAGGTGCGCTGCTACGCTGCTTCCGCGTTGAGGCAGATCAGGCGTTTGAATCTGGACGATCTGACGGCATTGCATTCTTGGGAAATCGCACAAGCTTGCGTTTTATGATCACTTTATCAATATTTTAGCCTTTGATAATGGACAAGCCTCAGATAATCACGCACCTGGAGAAATCAATGAATCATACCCTGTATGATGTCGTTTGGATACCAAGCTCAGCCAAATTCGTGACACTGGGCTCGTCAACTAGGGCGAGAGGCACGCTCCACATTTTTGAGCTGGGCAGTGAGGCATTGGAACCCATCAAAAGTGTAGAAAAGCCTCAAGGCCTGAAATGTGGTACATTCGCCGGCTCCAGCCTGGCGGACCGCCATCTTGCCACCGGCGACCATGAGGGGTCTTTACAGACGTGGGATCTGGAGCACCTCAGCAAGCCAGTGTATTCTGTGCGCGCGCACCAGAAGATGGTGAACGCTCTGGACGGCGTGGGCGGTGCCGGTCGGCAGCAGGGCGCGCCGGAGCTGGTTACTGGCAGCAACGATGGCAGCGTCAAGGTGTGGGATGTTCGCCAGGAGACGCCGGTGGCGGTGATGGAGCCGGCCGAGGGCGAGCCACGCAGAGACTGCTGGACTGTGGCGTTCGGCAACAGCTACAGTGCCACCGAACGCTGCGTCTGTGCTGGCTACGACAACGGTGACATCAAGCTGTTCGACCTGCGCGCCATGAAGGTGCGATGGGAGACAAACGTCAAGAACGGCGTGTGCAGCGTGCAGTTCGACAGACGCGACATCGAGATGAACAAGATCGCGGCGACGACGCTCGAGTCGGGCGTGCACGTGTTTGACGCGCGCACTCAGCACCCAGAGCGCGGCCTGGCCTGCCTGACGGAGCGCGCGCACAAGTCGACCGTCTGGCGCGTGCGCCACCTGCCGCAGAACCGCGACATTTTTATGACGACCGGCGGCAGCGGCTCGCTCAACCTCTGGCACTACACGTACCCGGGAAAGCGGCGCGAACGGGACGCCGGAGGCGACTTTGGCGTGATGGGCACGCTCACACAGCTGCAGAACGGCATCGTGTCTTCACAGCCGGTGTGCGCCTTCGACTGGTCACCTGACAAGCGCGGGCTGTGTGCCTGCGTCGCGTTCGACCAGACCGTGCGGGTGATCATCGTCACCAAGCTGCAGCTCTTCAACTGAGGCGGCGGCAGGTCGGCCCGGAAAATGACCAGGCGGCTTCCCCGAGCTCGGCTGGGGAAGCACCTGTGCAGGTAGCTAGCGACGAGGCTTCGTGAAACCTCCGGTGTCATGGCCGACGACGCGCGCGTTTCGGTCTGTGTCGGTCCCAACGCGCTGACCGGCGGACGGGCAGTACCACAGGGCAGTGGGCGACGCGTATTGGCAGTGAGGGCTGTATCCGTCGTATAAGTGACTGGTGACTCCAGTCCTATTCGTATCTTGGAGATTTCGTCGATGAGTTGTCAGTTTAAAGGACTGAGCCGTCATTCCGCGTCAGTTGTCAGTTGAGATGAACATCAGCTCTGCTGAGTGGCGCTTGCCGTTTTGATTATTGATCTGACACGCCCTTTGTTCAATGGCTTTGACTGGTCGCTGGCAAGTCCGGTGAATAATGAAGATATCACAGCACGCAAACATCAGTTTGGTCTTTATTGACACATACAAGGGAGGAGCCACGCTACAACAGCGATTACCTGATGAAGAAGGGAATGATTGTAAACAGAGCACAGGTAAACATTTCCAAATCACAGCACATTGACAATATTCGTACAGAAATTAGGGTCTCATCTGTGTGAAACACCGTACAGCCGTGGACGGCCTGAAGCGAGGCCCATCCGAGGTCTTCCGCTGGGCGGGACTGGAGACACGAGCGTGCGCCACGCGGGGGCAGGGGTACACATCGACCCTAACAGTAGGTGGAGCGGCGCGAGCCGGCTCGATTGTCTGAAGACAGCGACGTTGTGCGACACGAGCGGCCCGGGCGGCAGCGGGCCTCCTGACCGGCTGGCGGCCTGGCTCCCACAGCCGGCCGGGGCCGGGCCGCCGTAAAGCTATTTGCCCATGTGCGGCCTCTCCGCACAGCCTGGATCCGTGTGCGTGTGGGACTGTGTGGCCGATGGCGGAGGCCTGACGCGGGAGGCCGGCGGCCAGGCTAGCCACGCCTAGCCGGTGCTGGTGCGCTGCGCAGTGGAAGATGGCGCGACGGGACAGCCATGACACGGCGACACAGCGGGAAAACTCCCGACATCCGCGCGCCTCTCCAACCCCGAGTCAACACACGAACCCTCGTAATCGGCTTGGCTAGAATGGCAGATTTGTTCTCAACAAGAAACGGGACAACGGCGTGCGAGCCCCACCGCGCTGACGGCGGACGCCGCGGAGCGCCCGCCGCAGGCTGCGGCCGCGCCGCCCGCGGCCAACGTCATGCACACGGTCGCCCGCAGTGCCGGCTGACGTTAGGGAGAGACGGCTGGGCGACCGGACACATCGCACCTCCAACGCGCGGTCCTCTCACGGAGCGCCGCCATCGCGTTGAGCGAATGGCCCGGAACTTGGCGCCGCCGGCCAAGGTACAACCAGGGCAACACGCGCCCAGCGTCAAGACAGCACATGTACCACCGCACCCGGTACAGCGATCTCGAGACGGTGACACGCGCGGCTGAGGCCGCACCGCGAGGTAAAGCATTGTACACGCCCGAGACATCACTTGACTACAGCCTAACGTTGATATCCACTATCCATCGTATTGCATAAACGACGCGCTCCATGCTCTTCGCTCGAAATCAGTGCGTGCAAACACCCTAGAACGAACACGAAAATCACATAAATAATCCGGCAAGTCCAACGCAACCCCAACAAACCACCGGGAGGGCCGGGTCCCAGGCGCCGGCGTCAACAACGAACGGTGGCTGGTCTAAAGACGCGTGCGTTCAGCGGGTCCGCCAGCGGCGCCATCTACACAGTGTGCGCGGGCAGCGGCAGGTGGCGCGCGGAGCGTGTTTGTGCTCGCGGGCCGGCGGCGCCCGCCGGTGACTTTGTACTTGTTCGACACGTCGCCCTGCATGCCAGTGGGCTGGGCCGGAATTCGGAGCTGACGCGCTTCCGGCCGTGCTGAAACTGTGCGCAAGGCGGTCAGCCAGCTACCACGCGTTTGACGCTTATTTGTCAGCATACGCAACCACCGATGTGACTCGCGTCACGCAAAAGCATCCAACTCCAACGATGATTGAAGATCAGTGTTTGCGGGGCTTATCAGCCGACAGTTGAGGCCAGTTCGTGTGAATCAACATAAACACCCAGCAAGCATCCATAACAAGGGCATATGACTCGACCGTTAGCGGCGCGCCGCCTGCGCTCTCGCACGAGACCCGTCCGACGGCGAGAGACGCCCTGCTCAGGTCGAGTCCGTCGTGTCTGAAGCCGCGCTGGGGCCACACCTGTGCCGGGGGCGGGGGCGGCGGTGGCGGCAGCGGCCGGCGACCGGCCTCACGTGAGCGCCGTGTCCGACGTGTAGACCCACTCCCGGGTGAGCTGGCCGAGCCGCGCCTCCTGCTCACTGCTCAGCTGCTGGTGGGCCGTCTCGCGCCGCTCCTGCACCTGCTGCAGCACCTGCAGCCGCCGCAGAAGGGCACCGTTACGGTGTGCTCACCGGTGGCGCCGGCACTACGTTCGCCGCATGCTCACTGCCCACTCACACGGCTCGTACCCCTGCCAGGCTCGTCCAGTCACGCAGCCACCTGGAAGTGACGGCATCCAACGCACAGCGGAACACCCGAGTGACGAGTTCGGGTCTGCCGGACCTTCACGGCATCGAAACCCATTCCACGCTCGCCTCGTCCCGTTCAAGCGCCGACCGAGGCCACTGCGTCTGGAATTCGGGCCGATATTCGGCCGCTCGGCGGCGCGCCGACACTGCGCGCGCGCAGCCGACGCCGACGCTCGGCCAGCTACCTGTTCGTGCTGCTGGTTGAGTGACTGCACGTCCTGCTGCTGCAGCTCAGTCAGTCGCTCGCGCCGCTGCACGCCGGCCTTCACGATCACCTGCGACATCTCCCGTCGCAGCCTGCCGGACAGGAGCGGCGAGCGTGTGGGTGACGTCAACTTCTCATAACGAACTTCCTTGCACGCTGGATACAATAAAAAAATAATGACAATACGGTCACAACAATATAGTAGGTACATAATGCAATAAGAATACCAAATAATACAAACACAATGCATAATATACTAGTTTTATAAGTGCAAAGTGATGCCAAAGAGGCCCACTTGTCCCCGGCCATTCCGTGGCGCTGGGGCCTCACCGTGACATCTCGTCCTTGGAGACGCCCTTCTTGACTAGCTCCTTGCTCGCCTCCTTTCGGTCGAGCTCGATCTTCTTCTTGCACTCGGCCACCCGCCGCTCGTGGTAGGCCTGCAGGTTCTTTCGTTGCGCCGCCTGCGAGGTGCGCACCACCTTGTCTAGCGCGTCGTAGATCTGCGGCGGGCGCGTGGGTGTCACAACGGTGCAAGCGACGTTACAAAGGCTGTACGTGATGGGACTCTGTCAACGCCACCCCAGCTCGGGGTTGACTTAAGTCGATACTGTGCTGCAGCCACGTACCGTGCGGCCCAATGTCAGCTGTGTGAGACGGCAGCGTCTGCACTTGGCACGGCAGTGTGGATGGCGCGGGAGCGTGCAGAGCGTAACTCCGGACGGCACAGTACGGATGGCGTGGGAGCGTGCGGAGCGTCGCTTCGGACGGCACAGTACGGATGGCGTGGGAGCGTGCGGAGCGGCGCCCCGGACGGTCACAGGGCGCGGGCGGGCCGCCAGACGGGCCACGGGCCGCTGCCACTCACCAGGTCGATGTGCCTGTCACGCAGCTCTTTCTCTGAAGCCGCCAACTGGGAGCAGAACGACTCCATGGCCGTCTGGTCGGCCGGGTCGGGCACGCTGAGACTCATGCCTTCCCTGGCGGCACGGAGCAGGCGCGTCACCGCGGCGCACCGACCCCACACCGGCCGCCGCTGGGTCTGCGTCACGTTCACACGTGACGTGACGTGAGCGTGACGTGGCCACCAGCTCATGGTGGCCGGCTGTTCCTCTCCCGCCCGACGTCCGCCGACCTCCTGTGCGCTCAAGTCCGCACATCGTCGCCAGTGCCTGCGTCGTCAGTGGCCGTTTCATCGGACCGCCCACTAACGCGCGGCCAGCTGACATCGGACCGCCATCTGATCGTCTCTGCTGACTTGCCTTCTCCGACCAGACGTCACTGACATTACTCAGGACACATTCACATGTCACGCGCGGCTGTCAATGACAAACAGATACCTCGCCAATAAAATCCCTCCTTGGACGATACGAAGCCAGAACCATCATGAACAAAATACGGCGCCTCACAGCGATGCCTCTGTCATCACCCGCGAGAATCCAAGTGGAGGTCACAACAGCGGGGGTTCCCTACAACCGACAAATCTCATTCGGGAACGACAGGTCGGCGCACAGCCTCGACAAATCGCTCGATTACCCACCGCGGACCGTGCCACATCCCACCCTAGCCGTGACCGCAGGACGTCTCCGGCACACAACCGCTCCGCCCCCCCCCCCCCCCCGTCACCCTCTCGCCGAGCCGCTTACATGGTCTTGTTGGAGAACTTCTTGACCAGCTTGGAGTGTGTCTTGGAGAAGGTGTTCTTGCGGCCGGCCGGGCCGCCGCTGCCGGCCTCCTGCAGCTTGACGCGCTCGCGGTCCAACTTGCGGCGCAGGCTCTCGACCTTGCGCTCCAGCTCCTGGCGCCGCTCGCGCACCGGCTTCTCCTCCCAGAGCAGGTCGATCGGCACGGCCGTCAGCAGGTGATCTGTCGGCCGGCGGCGAGGTCAGAGGTCAGAGGTCAGAGGTCAGCGGTCAGGGGTCAGGGTTCAGCGGGGGCGCGGCGCCAGGGCACGGGCGTGTCGTCACCTGTCCCTGCCAGAAAGCGCGGCACACGACTGGGGCAGTGTGTGCCGCAGTGCTCCCAGCGGTGTGCTGCGGCAGTGATCCCAGCGGTGTGCTGCGGCACAGTGCTTCCAGCGGTGTGCTGCGGCACAGCGATCCCAGCGGTGTGCTGCGGCAGTGATCCCAGCGGTGTGCTGCGGCAGTGATCCCAGCGGTGTGCTGCGGCACAGTGCTTCCAGCGGTGTGCTGCGGCACAGCGATCCCAGCGGTGTGCTGCGGCAGTGATCCCAGCAGCGCGCTGCGGCAGTGATCCCAGCGGTGTGTTGCGGCACAGTGATCCCAGCGGTGTGCTGCAGCACAGTGATCCCAGCGGTGTGCTGTAGCACAGTGATCCCAGCGGTGTGCTGCAGCACAGTGATCCCAGCGGTGTGCTGTAGCACAGTGATCCCAGCGGTGTGCTGTAGCATAGTGCTCCCAGCGGCGCGCCGCGGCACAGTGATCCCAGCGGTGTGCTGCGGTACGGCATGCCCGGTGGTCAATGCTGTCCGCGCCGCACCGGACGGCCTTGTCCATGTATCCACCGCAAAGGATAGCTTGCTGCGATGACATTCCAGGAACCATTCACGATCCGCACAGACTTCATAAGCCGGCGGCGCAGCGTTTGTATCGAGCCAATGGCTCGCGGCGATGGAAAATGCAGGTCATGACCGCAGTAGTGGACGGACTACACAGTATACAGACCGAGCCCGGGGTGCACCGGTACTGACCGGGTGTGGGAACGTCCTCGTTGGAGCCGGTAACTCGCGGGTTCTTCATGGAGTCGACGCGCCCTGGAACGCCGCGGCAGTGTTACAGTGGCAAGGAGAGCACGGCTGCTCCTTCGGCTCTTCGGCCGTGGCGGGGGGGGGGGGGGGGGCTGACGAATCGGTACAGGGCGGGCCATCGTCTATCCTCGCTGAGGAGACGGATGCGTGCAGAACACAAACGGCTGGCCGCGAGCGAACTGATACACGTCGATAAAATGGCACGCTGAATCAACGGTAATTATGTGAAATGTTCCTAATACACATGCTTCTTGAGCCAGGCCACTGCTCAACGTGGCGAAAACGTTCAACATCTGGCCAAGTCACAGCCTGCTCTCCACTGCCGTCACCAATGAGCCACTAACTGTGCAGCACCGCCACCGCTAACCACACGTCATGTACGTGTCACCGTCGCGAGCATCCTCACCGTCGCATGCGCAGCACCAACTCACTCAAGAAACAACGCACAAACTCATCGCCGACCACAAACCACCGTCGCACTGACCACAAACCACCGCCGACTACCAGTGCATGTCACCTCACCCACACCGCATCCGCCATCCCAGCGCAGCCTCGCCCCAGCACCGTATGTACACCGACACCGCCTCCACGCGTTGAGTGCAGCTGCACGGCCCCGAGTGCTGCCAGGCGCCGCCTCCTTCCACCCCCTCCCCCCAACCGCCGCTCTGGCCGATCGGCGTCAAGTGCGCGCGTGGATGCCGTTATTTCGCGCGCGCATCGGCCGGCTCGCCGCGCTCCGGTCAGTAACAAGCCATTCGGCGCGGCGGCACACCTGCGTTCGCCATCAGACGCGGCTGCCGGCCCACCCGTCCGACGCCTGGACGAGCAGCGCTGCTCGCGGCAGGTTAGTCACACCACCAGCACCCGGCGGCAGCGGCGGCGGCAGCGGGACCTGGGCGGGGCGGCGGGACAGAGGCGGCGGCGGCGGCGGGGTAGCAAGGGCGGGTGCGAGTGCGGGTGCGGGTGTGGGGGGGGGGGGCACCTGTCTGGGTCGCAGCGCGTTCCGGCGGCGGCGGCGGCGGCGGCGGCGGCGGCGACAGCGGCAGCGGCGGCGGCGGCGGCCGCCGCGGTGCGAGCGCGTGGTAGCCGCGCGAGCGCAGGATGTGCTGACAGAGGATGATCGGGAACGCGCCGAGGCGGCCGGGCGTCAGGGCGGCACCTGGCGACGGTCACGGCGGCCGGTGAGCCCGCCCGCGGCACCGCCACCCAGCTCGCGGCAGCTCCCGGGCGCGCCAACCGAGGATCGCCGCCAACCACGCACCGAGCACGGGCCGGGCGCAAACGTCGAGGGGGGACCAACACGCTAGCACGGCGTCGCCGAGCGCCAGACCAAGAGAGCGGGCTGAGCTGCAGAGGGCGCAGCTTCGCCGCAGGACACATACACACAGGGCTCGGCACCTACCACATCGACGACGCTACGATGCTGACCCACCAGATGTCCTCACCGGACCACCCGGCACAGGCAGCAGCGGGCTGCTTTGGCGACAAACATGCTGCGACTATGAACCGGCTACTTTGCCGGCCTGCGCTACGACAGCATTGGTAAACAAAAATAATACCGCGTACAAACAAATAACCAGGAGCCTTCTGCCTACCAGCCTCACTCCGGCGCGGACACAAAGCTGATTCTCTGCCCGTGACAAGTATCGCCCGAACATCACCTCAGCACCGACACCGCCCGCCAGCACCGCGCGCCGCACCGCCCCCGCCCGGCCGCGTGTCCCCCGCCCTCGGCCACTCACTGTGCATGATGGAGAGGTCGGGGAGGGTGGCCGGCGAGAGGCCGGGGCCCCCCGTGCCGTTCGCCTCTTGACCGGCGGCGGCAGCGGCGGCGGCGGCCGCCGGCGGCTCGAGCCCGCCCACCGCGCAGCCGCCGTCGCGGTCGGCGCCGTTCCTGCGCGCGCAGCCGGCCGGCGACGTGGCCGAGGGCAGCACGCAGAGCGTGTCGTCCTCCTCGGTCGCCGCCGGCTGCTGCAACGGGCGGCGCCAGGTCAGCCGGCGTCCGCGGACGACGGGCGGCGCGGGCGAGGCCGCCGAGTGAGGCCGGCCCTGTCGACTCGACACGAGCAGTGTGACGGTTGTGATGGCGCTGATGGTGATGATGACGAGAGTTTAACAATCATGACAACGATGACGAGCCTCGCGGCGCTCATCGCAAGTTACATGCTGGGCGCGTTGAGACGTCGACACCGAAGAAATCGCTGTCATCTGCTACACCATCCGGCTGTAATGAACCACCGCCGGAGTTCTGACACGAGACCGCACAGTGTGCTGCTGGACGGACGGCCCGGCACCACGCTGGCCCGCCCATCTCGGTCCGCCCATCTCGGTCCGCCGGTCGGACCGGCGTCTCCAGGCCGAACCCTCCCCGGACCGGCGACTACCCACCTCGGCCTCGTCGCCCTCGTCGGTCAGCACACGCAGCTGTAACGAGCGCTTCTCCCGCTCGCTCTGGTACTTGATCGGGTTAGCGAGCGCCTCGGCGAAGTCGGACAGGCCGTCCGGCACGTAGTCGCCCACCTTCACCTGGCGAGCGGACACAGAGCCGAGTGAGAGCGCGCGCGTCGGAGCACAGCTATGGGGCAGGGTGCGCGGATGGCAGGGGGGGGGGGGGAGCGTCGCCAAACCCTGGCGGCAATGGAGCCAGCAACGTTTCCTCATGAGGGCATCTGAGAGCATCATGCTGAAGACATCGGCCGGGACTCCGAGACACCGACCGGTTCAGAGCTGACTGTACTTCGGCACGGCGTCGACGCTCGACGGCTTCCAATAACGTGACTCTGTCAGCAGACGTGGTTTACGGCAGAACAATAAATCCCTGCCAGCTTGATGACAGGCACGCACATCTGCGACTGGCATGCAGCAGTTTAATACCGGCGGTATATTGACTCGCAGTCCTCTCAAATGACTAACGGCTGCCTTCTGCCAGCGATCATTCCTGCACAGACGCTGTTATAACGGCTGTCTTCTGACAGCGATCATTCCTGCACAGATGCCGTTATAACGGTTGTATTCTGACAGCGATCATTCCTGTACAGACACCGTTATGGCGGCTGCATTCTGACAGCGATCATTCCTGCACAGACACTGTTATAACGGCTGTCTTCTGACAGCGATTATTCCTGCACAGACGCCGTTCTAACAGCTGCATTTTGACAGTGATCAATCCTGCACAGAAGCCGCTATAACGGCTGTATTCTGACAGCGATCATTCCTGCACAGACGCCGTTATAGCGGCTGCATTCTGACAGCGAAACGCCGTTAATGTGCCGCAAGCTCCAATTCAAGCGACACGATAGACAGGTGCGACCGAATATAATCCTCTCCGTTCGGTCGGTACAGGTGTCCACCCTTCCTACCTTACTTGCTGAACACAACGGCAGTCCATTGCGCCCCACAACGTTGTGAAAGGCTGACGCGCACGCGCCTACAACGCTGCACAGTATGCAATCATCCCATACAGAGCTAACATAAAACAAGCCAGCCAAAACCTGCATTCCGCCTTTTCACTTGTTTCGGAGAATTCGCAATCGGTAGCATTCAACAAGGGCCTCCACACAAGTTGACGATGGAAATAATCGCCAAAGCACTTCCTACAATCCCCTTCCCGCGCACTAAATACAGACGGTTGGTCCATGCATCCATGGGTACCGCAGAGTAAGTGCAGCCAGCAAAACAAAATGTAATCCCCGTGGAACACATGAGTAAAATGTCTGCAAAAGATATAACGCGGCCTGCATGTTTCATTTCATACTTTCGGCGCCTCCGCATCAGATATTTCGCCAAAGCTACAGTGCTTTTCGGATATAAATCATTGTAATAGTCCCAGCCGGCTCCGAAAATACGGCGCGCAATTTTTCTGAGCTTCTCATACATAATTCATAGAGCGTTAATATTGCAGCCCGTTAGCAATCAATAACGCTGCGGACGCTCCTCTTCAATGACAAATCAGAACCAAGTTCCGCTACAAATGCTGATTGAAGAAATGGCCCGCGCATTCAGAGCCGGAATAACGAAAACGAAATGGGTGGAGCACATTAGCTGTCCTCCACTTCAGCGAACAAAAACAAGCCAACTCTCCGAGTTGGGTGATTCAACAAAGTCAGCTGCAAATAGCGCCCGTAAATACTAACACCACCAGCGCCAGCCCGGGGCGGCGGGGTCGCGCCGGGGCCGCCGCCCTGCCCGGCTGACCCTCCAGGGGCGTGGCGGCCTCCACCGGGCCATCCGGGCCACCGGCTGCGTCAGCTGAACAAACTGACATGATTCACACATCCCCTGGCCGTCTCGGTCTCGGTCGGCCCCGCCCCGCCTCGTCGGCCGCCTCGCCCGGCGCGTCAGCAGGCTGCCCGCGCCGGGCGGGCCGTCTGTCTACACGGAGGGCCTTGCGACGCCCGTGGGCCGCGCGGCGCGGTCAGCCCGAGCAGGCGACACCAGGGGTGTGTCGGGCGGCCGAGAGCCGGCAGCAGCCGGGCGCCGCCGTCTCACCTTCGGCGGCGCGGTCAGCCCGAGCAGGTGACACCGGGGACGTGTCGGGCCGCCGAGAGCCGGCAGCAGCCGGGCGCCGCCGTCTCACCTTGACGAACAGCGTGCTGAGGCCCTGCGGCTGGCCCGACTCGTTGCGCAGACTGATGTGCCGGTAGCCGGGCCGCAGTCCGATCACGGGCAGCACGCGGTGGCCCAGCAGGCGGCCAGACTCCTCGAACGCCGCCACCCGGATACAGGCCAGGTCCGGCAGAACCACCTGCGGTAGGTCACGTCAGCCCAGGCCACGTCACACGCCGCCACCCGGATACAGGTCAGGTCCGGCAGAACCACCTGCGGTAGGTCAGGTCAGCCCAGGCCACGTCACGCGCCGCCAACCCGATACAGGTCAGGTCCGGCAGAACCACCTGCAGTAGGTCAGGTCAGGTCAAACGCCGCCACCCGGATACAGACCAGGTCTGGCAGAACCACCTGCGGTAAGTCAGGTCAGGTCACACGCCGCCACCAGGATACAGACCAGGCCCGGCAGAACCACCTGCAGTATGTCAGGTCAGGTCACACACCGCCACCCGGATACAGACCAGGTCCGGCAGAACCACCTGCAGTAGGTCAGGTCAGGTCACACACCGCCGCCCAGATGCAGGCGGTCAGACGGGATCGCAGCCCACGAGCAAGAACATTACGCACCAGTGCGCACCATCTGACTATCACAGGCATGAAAAGACCCCAGGCTTTACAGCAGCTTTACATAGCATCTCATTCATGAGGTCCTGGTCTGTTGTAAGAAAACAACGTTCCATCCACTCTCCGTCCGTCCGCCGGCGTCACCTTTTTGAAGACAAACGTCTCGTCGTCCCAGACAGGGTTGATGGCGTTGTTCTGGATGACGCGCGTCCTGAAGCGCCGGCGCACGGTGTCGGCGGGCAGGCCGTACATGTCCACCTCCACCCAGACGCCCACCCGCTTCTCGGAGAGGAACTGACCGGAGATCACCTGCCGACGGGGCGGGGGCGTCAGCAACGGCTGCCAGCGGCGTCGACGCGCGCGACCCGGCACACGCCGAAGACCGCGGCCGGAGGGCGCCTCCGCCGACGGAGAGAGAGAGAGAGAGAGAGAGAGAGAGAGAGAGAGAGAGAGAGAGAGAGAGAGAGAGAGAGCAGAGAGACAAGAGACAAGAGACAGAGAGAAACAGAGAGACGAGAGACAGAGAGACAGAGAGACAGAGAGACAGAGAGACAGAGAGACAGAGAGACAGAGAGAGACGAGAGACAGAGAGACAGAGAGACAGAGAGACGAGAGACAGAGAGACAGAGAGACAGAGAGACAGAGAGACAGAGAGACAGAGAGACAGAGAGACAGAGAGACAGAGAGACAGAGAGACAGAGAGACAAGAGACAGAGAGACAGAGAGACAGAGAGACAGAGAGACAGAGATGACAGAGAGACAGAGAGACAGAGAGACAGAGAGACAGAGAGACAGAGAGACAGAGAACAGAGAGCAGAGAGACGAGAGACAGAGAGACAGAGAGACAGAGAGACAGAGAGACAGAGAGACAGAGAGACAGAGAGACAGAGAGACAGAGAGACAGAAGAACATAGAGACAGAGAGACAGAGAGACAGAGAGACGAGAGACAGAGAGACAGAGAGACAGAGAGACAGAGAGACAGAGAGACAGAGAGACGAGAGACAGAGAGACAGAGAGACAGAGAGACAGAGAGACAGAGAGACCGAGAGACAGAGAGACAGAGAGACAGAGAGACAGAGAGACGAGAGACAGAGAGACAGAAGAGACAGAGAGACAGAGAGACAGAGATAGAGAGACAGAGAGACAGAGAGCAGATAGACAGAGAGACAGAGACAGAGAGACAGAGAGACAGAGAGACAGAGAGACAGAGAGACAGAGAGACAGAGAGACAGAGAGACAGAGAGACAGAGAGACTATAGACAGAGAGACAGAGAGAACAGAGAGACAGAGAGACAGAGAGACAGAGAGACAGAGAGACAGAGACAGAGAGACAGAGAGACAGAGAGACGAGAGCAGAGAGACAGAGACAGAGAGACAGAGATACAGATAGACAGAGAGACAGAGAGACAGAGAGACAGAGAGACAGAGAGACAGAGAGACAAGCGAGACAGAGAGAACAGAGAGACAGAGACAGAGAGACAGAGAGACAGAGAGACAGAGAGACAGAGAGACAGATAGACAGAGAGACAGAGACAGAGAGACAGAGAGACAGAGAGACAGAGAGACAAGAGACAGAGAGACAGAGAGACAGAGACTAGAGACAGAGCGACAGAGAGACAGAGACAGAGAGAACAGAGAGACAGAGAAGACAGAGAGACAGAGAGAGAGAGAGAGAGAAGAGAGAGAGAGAGAGAGAGAGAGAAGAGAGAGAGAGAGAGAGAGAGAGAAGAGAGAGAGAGAGCGAGAGAGAGAGAGAGAGAGAGAGAGAAGAGAGAGAGAGAGAGAGAGAGAGAGAGAGAGAGAGAGAGAGAGAGAGAGAGAGAGAGAGAGAGAGAGAGAGAGAGAGAGAGAGAGAGAGAGAGAGAGAGAGAGAGAGAGCGGCTCCGGTTAGGCTCTGACGTCACGCGGAGGCGCCGGAGTCCGCCGCCGCTTTCCCAGGCGGCCGAGTTGGACGGGGCGCGACGGCAGGAGACGTGCGGTGCGGCGCCGAGCGAGTCAACTCCACAGGAGAACGGCCGCTGTTCATCCCATAAACACCGGTCGCGAGATGGGTCCGTCGGGGAGCGGCCATCAGGCCCGGCGCAGCGCCGAAATAGCTCGGCTGGACTCGCGTCGTTCGCAGTCAGCCCACTTCCAACACATAAATCATGCATCGGCCAAGTCGGCGACGCTCGCCAGCTAATCGGCGCAGCCATTGGCCTTTGCCGGCGGGATCGAGCCAGCCCTCCCGAGAATGGTAGGCTATCGCGCGCTCCGCTCGGGCCATTCCATTGGGCATGCAGCGCGCAATCACGTCAGGCATTCGTCTCCACTCCTATCAGGCTCTCAAACTGCAGGCTATTTCCATCTCCGACACCGGGGCGGCAGCGACAGTCAGGCTGGAGTGTCGACTGTAGATCAGGTGGCGTAAGCAACCGAGCCCTGTCTGTCGAAAGTACGGCCGTTTTCTCCGCGAACTTACCCAAAACTTAAGCATACTTGAGGCGGCTAGTCTCACGGTCGGTGCAGGTTTCCACTGACACAGGGGGGTCGTTGACTGCTCCGTTTACTGGCATGCCTGTGCCTCTGTTGTCAATACGTGATGCGCGAAGCGAGGGTCGGGCGCAAAGGTGCCCCCAGGGCTGACATAGTTCGTGGCTGCCTCGAGCCAGCCAGATCCAAGCCCTAGGCTAAAAGAAGACCAGTTACAGCGGGAAAACCTAACCTCACCACAGAGCCAGACCTACGTCCGTATTTCTACCTCAGAGAGTTTGAAGGAAACCATATAAAAACCAAATGGGAACACCATCGCTGGAACAAGACAGCAATCAAACGGCTCATGCATACATGAATTACAAAGGAGTGGTGAGGATTTCAGAGTGTCGACAGCGTGATGCTCAAGGATCATCGAGTTGGTTTGGGTCCATACCAGCTATTTTAAATCGAACACGTATACGTGATTCATGCAATAAAACATGGGAAACGGGCTCAAGGATAGTTCAAAGTAACTCGTATGACACAATTTGTGACCGTATCCTTAACCAGACGACAAAATTCGACAAACCCAGACGCACACAAAGGCATCTTTGAACTAAAATATATCGGTTTCAGTATTTTTTTCAATATCGCACCCACATGGCTTGTCATGATGAGCAAATTTGCAGCAGCATGAAACATGGCTGCAGAATCAAAATACCACTGTGATGATCTTGCGTAGTTCAAGACACATTCCAGCAAAGCAGCGGGCAGTCTTTTTGGCCTCCCGTTGGCAATAATACAACAATCACACATACCCGCCCCTCCCCTCATTTATTAGTAATACCGAAAAGGCGCCACACGTCGCAGCATCGAGCGGCCCATCATATTTGAACTACAACAGAAATACGGCGAGAGGGAAGAACCACACAACCACATATGACTGACGTACGGCGAGTCCCACATTAACGAATTATGCATTTTGTGTGGTAAAGATTGCGACCCTCATTTCGGAATGGACTGTAAAACATGGCAGGCACTGTGTCTTCAGATCTCGAACTGACACAGTCTGCCTACAACGCATGTCTACCTACCCTGCCTTCGCACATGCCGTACAACGCGCTGCTTATCCATCAACCTCACTCCGCACACACTGCACACAACATCAATAGTCAGCAGATGCCCACCACCTGGAGACTCCACACGCCACAGCTTCTGGACCTCACCTTGACAGAGACGGTGCCGGCGATGATGCCGTCCACGGTGGACTCGGCGAAGGGGTCGAAGCGACGGTCGGGCCGCCGCATGAACTCTGGCTTCAGCAGGTACCCAGACCGGTGATTATACTCGAAGATGCCCGTGTTCAGCTGCATAGCCAGGTCTGACGAGCGAGCCGAGCGCGTCAGAGACCGAGACGCTCCAGAGGCCGGGATTCAACAGGCGGACAGGAGGGAGCGTCAGAGGCCGGGACACTCCAGACGGGGCGCGCGGGGCACTCAAGAGGCCGGGGCACCACGGACGGCCCGGAGGGAGAGTGCATGAGGCACGGCGACGTCGACCTGAGCCATCTCACACCAAGAGTCATGTCACACGCGTCGCACGACCGAGCGGTCAGTATCACAGATAACACATAATGCCAGGTCACACCGATAATACATGTTGCCAGGTCACACCGATGACACATGTTGCCAGGTCACACCGATGACACATGTTGCCAGGTCACACCGATAATACATGTTGCCAAGTCACGATAAAAAATGCCGAACCTAAGCTCCAGTACTCAAGGCGCTCGTGGACAGCAATCACGGAGAACGTTCATCGTTGTGAGTGCATCTTATACCTTTTCGTCTTTCGACCTGAAAAATCCGAATCGCCGTGCAGATACCCACAACCCCAGCCTTATGGTCTAAGCCGCTTGAGTTCATGGAATTAAATGCATTGGTCTGCCGTACAATTTCGAAGCGGACGACATCGAAAAACCAAAAATGTCACATGGCCAGCGATGACCACATCAATGGCCGACAGCAGGGCGGCCAGGCGCAGCTGCCAGTCGGTGGCGGATTGTGACGTCACGCGCTGTACCAACCAATGAGGATGGATATTTTATTTGACGCATTAATGATGTCCCAGTGCTTACTCCCCAACAAATGCTTTCACCACCGCCGGGGCACGCTGTTCACCCATGTCTCGACCTTTTCTGGTCTCTGTACAGCGTACAAGATACATTTATGCTAAAAATAACTAAATGATACGATAATTGTTTTCTGATTTCAGAATGAATAGGAAAAGGAAGGAAAGATTTTTGATCATTTGATGTGAGGTTGGGACCTTTTCCAAGCCTTTAGATTGTAATATTAAGCAAAATACAGAGAAGAAGTGTTACTTGCAAGTCACACGAATTATTGAAAGTAAACTGTATGCCTTCGACTTGTTCTCGTCCCTTCTCGATCCCACCTAGCGTGACTCAGATGCTTGCTGAGATCCAAAGAACGTCGGTGAAGGCCGGAAGGCACACTTCACGTCGTTTCTGAGTGTCAGGAGAGTGCTTCTGTCACAACAAACAGCTTCACATGTCCCAGCAGGATAGTAGCGCAGGACTCTTGAACAGAGTGACCAAAGACAGCACGTGGGCGCGGCGCCCGAGTATGGATGGCGAACCCCGCGTCGATGCAGACACTGGAGCCCCAGCACACCCAGCGGGTGCGGCCTCGCATTTTCGCACAACCGCGAGTGCAACCTGCCGAGTGTGATTGACGTTTTCAGAGTAAATGAATTCCCTGTACATCGTCTAAGCTTCAGAAGGAACAGATATCACAATGTCGCCGGCACTAGGCCTGTGAAAAAATGATACGGCAGGGACTAAGGGCACCCAACTTCCATCTAGCTCGTTGAAATTCAGCAACTTTCGCCATTAAGACAGACTCTCTCAACGAGTTTCCTCGTTCTACGACTTGAATGTGCTATTCTGGTGCCACCGAGTCCATTCCTGCACAAAAACAGACAATGAAGCAGAATGTTCACCAGCATCTTTAAGAGGAGTATTTCTGACGGAAACTATGAGAAACAAATTCTGTGGGACCAGCCCTCAACGGCTGTCGATAGCCTGTATATCAAACAACGTGGGATCTGTCACAGAACTGGTTTGCTGTGCCCGGTACCCGAAAGGCAGCGCTGCTCACCCATACAAGGTAGGCTATTACACATGAGATTTGCTTGCAACAGGTACCTTTCCCGAACGTCCGAATCTCCCGTTCTGATTAACTTATAAGGCTAAAGGAAAATGGTGTACGGAGTTTGAGTTCTACTCATTCCTCTAGCACACTGATGGCCTCGCGAATGCAGACGCTTTGTGTAACAAAAACTATTGGCCCAAAAGCACAAAGCAGCGTCAACAGCAAACCCACGGACTCGCAACTCAGAGCCTTGTTTCTGATCGTGACTGTACACCGCACCGCAGCATTGGCGCGCTTCTGTCTGACCCGCGCCTTTCCATGCTGCCCCCTCCTCGGTGAGCCCCAGGTCAGCCAATCCGCTGATCGGGGACGGGCGAACCGGCGCCAGCACGGCCAGACACCGCGACGCCGGTCGGTAACAAACGGGCGCAGGCCGACCGCTAACTAGCCGGTCAATACCCGTCCACATCGGTGGGCCGCTGACGACCGGGCGCGGCGGCTCGCGGCGGCGGCGGGGCGCGGCCGGCGCCTCAACACCCACCGCCACCCCGGCGCCAGCTACGGCGTCACCACGGCCCCGGTCACGCGCCCGGTCGACCAACCGAGGGCGATGGAGCCGCGGCCAATAGCTGACACTCGGAGCGACCGGCCGGCGCAGGCCGCCGTCCCAGCGACGCAGCGTCCGCTCGGCTCGACACGCTGTCAGCTCGGTTCGGCGCTGTACCGCCCGGCCAACGCAGGCCGCCGTCCCAGTGACGCAGCGTCCACACCGTCAGCTCGGCTCGATGATGATGATGATTTGGGCTTTGGGGCGCACCGGCTTCGTTGGTCATATGGCGCCCATAACCTCCTTTTTTCAGCTCGGCTCGGCGCTCTGTGCCCCCGGCCAGCACAGGTCGCTGTCCCAGCGGCGCAGCGTGCGCTCGGCTCGACACACCGCCAGCTCGGCTCGGCGCTCTGTCCCGCCCGGCCGGCGAGCGGCCGCGGCCAGTGCGCCGCCCGCGCCGCTCACAGTCCGGGCCCTGCCGGACGCTCCGCCGCCGGACGTAGGGCGCACGTGCCCACTGAGCGCACCCACCCTGGCTGCCCGGCGACGGCGGCGACGCGGTGTCCCGCCGGCCCCGCTCAGATAACGCAAACATCGTGCTAGCGACTCGTTAGCAAGTGGACCCCGATATAATGACCGGATGAATTGGTTCCGGTCCATTACTCGGGCGCGCCCACTTCAGAAAGGACGTCCCGGAAGCCCTCAATCAAGCTGCTGACAGCGCGACGCCAAAAGGCCTTCACGCTGAGAAGTAAATCTGAAAACTGATGCATTTGCAACAGCATTTGTGAGGGATGCGTCTTCAAGATGAAAGAGGCGACTGAATTTACTTTAAACGACGGCGTCTTTCGACCCATTTGGCAGCGAGCGGGGTGGGAATGAACTAACCACACACGACAAAGAGCTTTCACAACAGGATTTCCCGTCCAGAAGACACATCCCAGAGTCGGCAATCTCCAACTGCGACGCTCCATGCCGTGCCAGTTCGCCGCTCCGCCCACCGCTCGAAGTCCGGCATGTGTGCGTGCGTGGCGTTCATAATGACAAGGAAGAAGGGGTCGGGGAGGGGCTGCGCCGTCTCCTCACCGAGCGTCTGATAGTTGAGCGCCACCAGCTGGCAGCCGGCGTTCCAGAACACCTGCGGCATGAAGTTGGAGCTGTCGACGCGCGTGCCGCGCGGGTAGACGCGGCTCAGCTGGCGCTTGTTGTAGTTGACGAACTCCACCGGGTGCGCCTTCAGCAGCGCCGTGGCCTGCGTCTCCACCAGCGACGACATCTCGTAGCTGCGGTCCCGGCCTGCGGAGGAGCCGCGCTCGTCACGTCCGGGCCCGACACCACACACCACGCGCAGCGGGGGCGGCGGCCCGGGGGCGGCGGCCCGGCGGCGGCGACAGCGGCATCTCACTGCGCGGCGCAAGGTTCGTTCGCACCTTGCGTACTAGCCGTAGAATGGCTCCAGATTCGGCCGCCAGCCAGCTATTACAGGCTGGAGGTGCTACGTTTTAGCCCGCGGGCCTTGTAAAAATGTGACGTCTTGTCTGCCACGACTGACTGGCTACAGAATCTGCAGCGAGTCTGCAGCCAGTACTCAAGGCGTGGACCCTTCAGACCCTGGAGACCCATCCGTCATGGGAAAATGCCGTGCTCCTAATGACCTTGTGACCTGTCCTGTGCAGCCGTTGCACCCGATCCCGTTAGCTACCTTACAGGCCACGGTCAGCTATTTCACATATGAACGACTGAGGTGAAAAGTTGAACATGTTAAGCCATAAGAAACCAAAGTCACCTCGGGTACTACCCACTCAATCAAGAACTGGCCACCGAACACGACGCACCACGACTTCCGGCGGTCACGGACCTCACGGGTCCTCCGCACACCGTCGGGCCTCCCGTACTCTGGGAGCGGACCTCCCGTCCCCCGGCAGCAGATCTGCCACCCCCAGTCGCGGGAACTGGCGCCCCCAGCCGCGGACCTCCCGTACCCTGGGAGCGGACCTGCCGCCCCCAGCCGCGGGAACTCACGTCCCCAGCCGCGGACCTCTCGTCCCCCGGCAGCGGACCTGCTGCCCCCAGCCGCAGGACTCACGTACCCTGGGAGCCGCCCTGCCGCCCCCAGCCGCGGGGACTCACGCCCACAGCCGCGGACCTCCCGTCCCCCGGCAGCGGACCTGCTGCCCCCAGCCGCGGGGACTCACGCTCAGCCTCCGCGAAGCTGTGGAAGTGCCCGGGCTGCACGTAGTTGACGAGCGCCGAGATCTCAGCACCCGCCTCCGACTCCTTGCCGGCCGTGCCCGTCTCCTTCTGCGTGCGCTCGCGCAGTCGGCGCTCCTCCGGGCTGAGGCTGTCCTCGTCCGAATCGGAGCTGCTGCCTGCCTCGTCCTCGTCCGGCTCGTCCGGCTCCGGCTGGCTGGGGTGTTTCTCGAGCGGCGCCGCCGGCCGCGCCACGTCCCCGTTGCCCAGCGCCTGGCGACGGCGGCGGCGGCGGCGTCACGGACGGGCTCGCCGGCAGACACAGGGCCGCTCCCATCGAACGGGGAGTTCCTGAGGCCCCGGGGAGTTCCTGGGACCCAATCCATCGTACAAACATCCCCGTCTTGTTAACACAAAGGGCTACGATCTCTACGATGGAAAACACGATGCTAGTACCTTAGTAACGGCTAAGCAGCGACGCATACAAATCAGGCCTCCTTCATTGTGGATTCGGCTTTGAATACATAATGCGACAAGGACAATGGACCAAATGCGAACATGCCACACTTCAAAGCAATTACACACGGCACTTTCAAAATGACGCAAAACAGACGGCCAGCAGAAGACTTCAGAGCCCGAGCAGCCCGAGAGCGCGCGGCGCCCGTGCAGCGAGACCCAGCCCATCCGAGCCGCGGCATCGACATTCTGTCCAGAGAGCGCGCCGTCGGCCCCAGCCGCACCTCGCTGGGGCCGGTGGACTCCACCGGCACGTGGAATGTCGTGTCGGAGTGCTTCACCACCACCTTCGGCTTGTGGTGCTTCTTCTTGTTCTTGATCAAGATCTTCCTGCGCAGCGCGGTCGGCGGTGGCAGCGACGCGCCCGGCACCAGCTGGAGGGAGCAGCACGAGTCAGAGGCGGACGCGTGACAGACCTACCGGCGGCGGCGACCGCCCGCCCGCACAGCTAGACGCGCATCTGCATCACGAGCGCTTCATGATGGTGATGATGACGAACACTACTAACAGCGCTTAATATGACGGTGATAAAAACGGTGGTGAGGACTGGGACTCGGATCAGGCTTCATTTCCACATCATGTGGCCGCCAGCCACAATTGCTTGACCGGCTTCCACTTTTTCCGTGTATGACGTCAATAAAGCTCGTTCCCAACCGCCCCACGCCGGCGTGTTAATGACCAGCGTCACGTACAAACACCGTACTACCCGCACGAAATCGTGATATACCACCGTCTTCAACACGCCGTCCAACCTCAGACGTGCACCAGCCTCGCGCGTCGTCGGCGGCGTCGGTGGCACCGCTCGCCCGCCGCACCCGGCCAGCGGGAAGGCCGGGTGCCGCGCGGGGGGCCAACCACAACACCGGCCCGTCGTCTAGTCGGCGAGTATATACCCCTGAGTATGGCCTACCGACAGCTGGTCGTGACGCCGGCTTTGTTTAGCACGGCCAGCTTTCTCCTCCACGTGGCAAAGCGCAGCAAACATGACAAAAACAGAACACACCACACGTTTCTGCCAACGCACAGCAGATAGGAGCGGTCGTCGGGCAGCCAACACAAGAGGGCGAGTCCTCAGAGGACCAGACAGTGACCAAGACAGAGGACCAGACAGTGTTTGCCACCGAAGACTCCTGATATCACCACCGGCCCGGTGAGCGTGTCCCGTAAGCACGGCGAGCACCTGGTCCCGTCCCTGCCAGGGCCCGACCCCGGCCTGGTGAGCTCTCGACCCCATCGCGGTGAGCACCCGATCCCGGCCGGGTGAGCACCTGATCCCGGCCGGGTGAGCACCCGATGCCGGCCGGGTGAGCACCCGATGCCGGCCGGGTGAGCACCTGATCCCGGCCGGGTGAGCAGCCGGCCCAGGCCCGGTGTGTACGTGACCCTGTCGGAGCGAGCGCGGCCGGCCTAGCCGAGCGCCGTCCGCCGCGCAGCGTCAATATCGCGGCACTTTAACGAGCCTGTAAATCGGACCGCAGCCGCCCAGCGTCCAACCGATCTGACTCGGGCGCGGCCGTCGCGCGCGCCGCCTAACAAGACACTCGATCTCTGCCGATACGGCGCGGCGGCTCCGGACCTGAGGGGGACCGCGACGGCCGGCGACGCAAGTATGCTGGCACACACAGTGGCGGACGGACGACGGACTGACGGACTGAATGAATACGAGCGAGAGTGTGACTGTTAGCGAGTGAGTGAGTGGATGGGTGGGTGAGCGAATGAATGAGTGTGTGAGTGTGAGTGAGTGAGAGTGAGTGTGAGTGGGTGAGTGGGTCATTGGGTGGATGGGTGAGTGAGTGAGTGAGTGAGTGAGTGAGTGAGTGAGTGAGTGAGTGAGTGAGTGAGTGAGTGAGTGAGTGAGTGAGTGAGTTAGCGAGCGAGCGAGCGAGCGAGTGCGTGCGTGGGTGAGTGAGTGAGTGAGTGAGTGAGTGAGTGAGTGAGTGAGTGAGTGAGTGAGTGAGTGAGTGAGTGAGTGAGTGAGTGAGTGAGTGAGTGAGTGAGTGAGTGAGTGAGTGAGTGAGTGAGTGAGTGAGTGAGTGAGTGAGTGAGTGAGTGAGTGAGTGAGTGAGTGAGTGAGTGTCCAAGACCTAACCAGTGGTCGCCGTCTTCCCGGTTAGACATCGCCGGCCGGGCGCCCTGGCCGGCCTCGGCGCAACACAAACACGACCGGTACGGCGACATCTCCGGCCCGGCAGCGTAAGTGCTCCATTCAGCCTGACTGGGAGCCGGAGGGGACGCGGCGCGCCGTCTTCGGGTGAACGGCTGGCGGGAGCGCCAGCCCTCCCTCACCGGATGGTCCTCGAGCGGCGCGTCCAGCAGCATGTCGCCGAACAGCTCGCGGCAGTACTGTGCGATCTTGGCCTGCTGCTTGGGGTTGCAGTGGTTCTCGAACGACAGGATCACCGGCCAGTCCGACGTCTTAAACGCCGCCTCGGCGATCGCCTCGATCACGTCCTGCAACGGCATTTGCACGGGTCATTTGGCGGCGGGCCGTCGGCGCGCTCTGATCGAATCTGAGCGGGCGGCGGCGACACGCGCCGCGGCCACCGGTCACGTGCCGCTCATTCGTCGGCGCCCTCGGCACGTAGGCCGTCCAAACACGCCGCTCCCGGGAGCTCGATGCCGGCCAGCCCGGTACTCAGCCAGAGTGCCCCCCGCGGCTCCCCCATCCGGGTCGGAACCCGGACGCGCATCGTTTACCGACGGACAGAGGGTCCGAGTGAGGGCGGAGCCAGCCGGCGGCGACAGGCCTCTGGCCGCCGTGCTCGGGCGGCGACAAGCAGCCGCATTATGGGCGAAATCGCCGCCATCGGTCCCCCGCCCGCAGCCGCTTCGTCTCTGTCGCAACGCCCGCCGGGGGAGCGGCGGCCGCCGGCGGCTGTCCGCAGTCTCCGCGCCACGCCACACGTCTTCCGGTCGACGCGGCGCGCCGTCCCGCCCGCCGGCACGACCCCCGCTAATGGCGGCCGCTCGCAGCGGCGAGAGCACTCGCCCGGCTCGGTGCGGCCGCCTCGGGGACCGTCACCAGCCGGGCGCCCGTCCGATGGCGGCGTGCCGGCCCGAGCAGCGGGCACTGCGGCGCGCGGCCGGCCGCCCACCTTGGCCGGGATCTCAGGCACCAGCGTGTAGCCGTGGCACACGATCGGCTCTTCGGTCCGTCCGTTCCAGAAGTCCAGCTCCACGCAGCGGCAGCCCATCAGCAGACACTGCCGATATATCTCCACCGACGAGCGGCCCGTCAGCTGGTGACCTGAGGGCACACACGTCAGGCCACGTCAGGTCACGTCAGGTCAGGTCAGCCCCGGTCCGGTAGTGTACATCTCCGATAAATCGTCGTTTAGACGGTGACCAGGCGAGCCCGCAGGTCGGAGGCAATTCACGATGCTATTTACCCAAACTAATGAGTCGTTATCTCGCGACACGCAACACGAGCGCGGAACGGGTCACGATCGGCCAGGGCGCGATGATATCTTCCGACCACTAGCACGGCAACGAGCCGGTCGGTGCTTGCGCCAACTGGGCCAGACCGGGCGGCACGGGAGACGTGGCGGTCGCGCCTCCACGGAGACTGACATCCGGTCGTGACACAGGGCAGTGACTGGTCATAACGCTGGTCGACCGTCACCAGACTGACCCAGAGCACCACGCTGAAGCTACCGCCGCACCCCGGCCGGCTGCAAGCCCCCCGCTGGTAGAAGTCCGGACCCGCACGGGCCGCGCGCAGTCGACATCCCAGATAGGTAGGTGGTGCCGCCGGTCCGGCCGGGCCACCCGTCACGGATCCGCCACGGATCCCCACGACCCGTCCACAGCTTAGACGCAGCCAGCCACGGGCTACCCGCGGATAACCCCGATCCCCTGGTCCGCCCCGATAGCTCAGCTGGCGAGAGCGCCTGCCTTCTGATCCACCCACCCATGGCAGGCCGGGTTCGAGTTGCTCTGGGCATCCGCTACTTATCCCTGACTGGAATGGCGAGCGCCCGAAGGCAGCCGCTGCGCTTAAGGTCAGGCGACGTCAGAGGGGGGACAGACCACGCCGAGCATCGCGACACGTTAAACTTTCGCCACCAATTCTGCCGTAGACCTGGAATTTCACGATCGCATGGTAGGTCGGCATATATAGCAAGCGTTGCTTAGCGTGAGCTTTGATCACCTTAGAAATTAATATACTCAAAAGTTTCGGACTAAATATTTACCTAAGGTAAAACACAATAACAAAAGACATCCCACTGATCCCTTATGGTCCGCACACGAACACCTCGCGGATCTGTTGTAGACCCCACGGGTCCCTCACGGGCGGGTCGGCCAGGCTGAGGTCCACCCCAGCGCCCCCGACGGTCACAACAGCCAACGCCGGCGCGCCGCCGCCCAGTGCCGCACACGTCCCTGCAGCCGAGCCCGAGCATCAGACGGCGGCTCCGATCAGTCGGCCTGGCGGTCGGCCGCCCACGACGCCCACGTGCCTTACCGGCCAGGTAAGTGTTGTGCGACGAGTTGATGAAGTAGTGCGACATCGGCTGCTCCATGTCGTCGCACTGGTCGTACTTCTCGGGCGGCACGATGGCGTTGTCGTCGCCCATCAAGTACTGCATGAAGCCCTCCAGACTCAGCAGCCCTGTGGCGGCGGCAGCGTCAGTCGCGGCCCATCGCCGATGTTCCCGTACACCACCTCAGCGGCGCGCCGGCGGCTTTGCGTGGGAGAATTAGCGTCCGGTCTCACATAAGTTAGCGAGAACGAGGCAAGCAGGGTAAACTTGGCGCCAGTTCAAGCGACCAGCCTTCCACCGGAACACTGAATATGCTAAAGCGAGTCAAGCGACGTAAAACGGTCGATAACTCGCCGAAGGTGACGAGCACACGGCGACGAAATGGGCGAGCGCACAAGCAGCCACGAGTTGGTCCGCAGTCCGCTCGTTTCAAGACACGAGGTATAAATGGGCCGACTTTGAGACGACTTTCTGCTCGATGGCGGCGCGACCCCGCCGGCAGCGGACGCTTCTGCGCCGCGGCGCCGGCGCGGCGCCGTCGCCTCTCACCTTTCTGCACGTTCGCCTTGTTGGGCTCGTACTGGGCGATGATCTCGCGTGCCTTCTGCGGGTCCACGTACGGGTAGAGGATCTCGTTTAGCCGCGGGTCGCGCTGCTCCTTGTTGAGGAAGTCCACCACCTGCTGCACCGTCATGTGCCCCTTCCGCTTGTTGCCGCCGCACCTGAAACAGTCCCGTCCAGGCCAGGCACGCCGAGGCGGAGCTCAGGGCCGCACTGAGACGTGCGGAGCGGCTGACCTCACCCAGCCGGTGTCGGCGTTCGTCCTATCCTCCAATGCCTCCCCCTTCATACGCCGAGTCCACCTTAAAACCAGCCTTTCGGCCAAGTCCACCACGCCGCGGCACCGGTACCTGCTCATGAAGCGCTGACAGCGAACCCTAGACGCAATAATCAGTGTTGTTTCCGAGGTGGTCTGGCAGCTACACTTGCCCCGCCTCTCAGGTACAGACCGTCATGAAACCACTCAACTGCATTTGATATTTCAAACCAAACCGGCCCTATCTTACAGCATTACTCTGATAATGATATCCCACGTGCCAAAGCAAACCATGTTAACACTACCTCCATCGACCCCCTGATGAAATCACGCCCTAGCTGCAGAAGCCCGCCGCACGGGCCGACGACGTGATAGTGCGAGCCAGAATTTGAGCTCCGCCTTCCCGGCGATAGCAATTTGCGAGCTCATCGCGCCGTGCCGCTGCCATGTTCTAGCCATTTCTGGAGCCGCTCATGCACGCCAGGTCCATTATCCGGCTGACGCATGGCCGCCGTACGTCAGCTGGCGCGCCCATCTGTATCCCACCGCTGACACCGGAGCAGTTCAGCCGGCCGGTCCGAGCCGGCCGTATTGCCCCCTCCCGCCGCCGCTGACCCAGTTCCGCCGACCCGGCCGGCGGCGGCGGCTGCCTGACCCGGCCCGGCGGGGCGCCTCGAGCAGCGGCGGGCGCCCGGCGCACGGGGCGTATAAACACGGGGCCGGCTCGGGCCCGCCCGGTGAGTGCGGCCCCGCGCCCCGCCCACGGTAAACAGGAGCGCCGCGCCGCCGACGACGGCCGCTCGCCGCCCGGCCCGGCCCGGCCCCGCCCGACGGCGGAAACGACGGGCGACCCTCGCGCGGCAAAACCCGCCAGCGAGGTCGGGCGCGATCAAAGCCCGGGGCTCACGGCCGAAAGCTTAAAGCCGCCGAGCAGCGGTGCGGATTTGGCAGTGGAGACCGGCCCAACGATGTGGCGAGAAGTCGCCGCGGAAATACAGAGCCGCACTGTAACGGGGTTGCAACGTAACAGCCCGATCTTATCGCCTGCACCAGCCGGGGGGTGTTTGTGGTGAGCACATCACGCGCGCGTCAGAACTGTCAGGAAAGCCTAGGTTACAGCGCGTGTCCCGTTCGCATTACAAGGGAAATCACGCGGCTTGTATCCACCAGGAGCCTTAATCCGTTCTTGGCCTGCTCGACAACATACAGAGGGGAAGGTAGGTGGTGAGACCGGTGCACGCGCTCTCGTTACCGGCGTTATTTCATGAATGTGAAGCAACAAAAAACTAATCAAAATCAAGAGTCAGCTTAAGAGTTTGCGCTCACCATGCCAAACCTAATCCAGGGACATGAACTGAGCTGAAAAATAGCCCACAAGTATTCTGATAACGATGATGTGAGGTTTTACGGCGCATCGACATCAAAGGTCCCCTTGCGCTCTGGCCCGCGAACATACTCACGAGCGGACAGCACACGAGCCCATACCCACTCGTCTCAGCCAGCACCAGTGTGGTCGTGCACCAGCTGGGCTCTGTGACGCCGAGAGCGTCGCCTCTCCATCCGTGGTTCGGCATGAACATCACTAGATCGAACCATCGGCCAGAGTCAGCCATAAAGAATGGCCTTCGGCAGCGAACGCTAGCACACGCACACACTCGACCCCGGGGCACGGATCGCTACCGGGTGGGCGGTGGCAGGCACTCAATGGGTTCGATTTTCCAGTGGCCGGCTCCCGCCCAGCCGTCACCGGCGGCACGTGATTACCCCGGCGCCGCTAACAAGGTGAGCCGCTCGAGCGTTCACCGCGACGCCACCCGCCCCGCTGGCGCTCAACAAACCCGCCACTTCTAAAAACGAACGCGCGGTTGCATTTGTGCGGTGCCGGACACAGCGGCATATCGTGTCAGCGAGTCTTGTTGTTGTTCATTGGTGTTTTCAGGCGCGTCGACTGCAGTGGTCACTTTGCGCCCCGTCAGCGAGTCTTGTAATTGCGCCTACAAGCAAACCGGCGGCGGTCATCCGTCCACCCCCCAGCAGCCACCCTCGGCATCCTTTTGGCAGCTCGCGGCCCTCCTCTGCGGAAGAGAGCCGACCCAATACGACCCACCATTTGTCGAGCGTCGACGACGCGCGCCGGAGCCCGGAATATAAACAAAGCGAAAGTGACGCGCCGCCGACGGCCGGCGGTGCGCCTCGTCCAACGGGTCGACAGCCGGCACAATGGCCGGTGGCGGCGGCGGCGGCGGCCGACCGGCACGCGCCACGCCGCCGCCGCGGCCGGCCTGACCGGACCGAGACCGGGACTGAGCATCACCGGGCGGCCCTGCCTGCAGCGGCGGCGGCGACCTTGGCCGCCGCCCAACGGCAGCGCCGCGTCGCCGGCAGCCGATAACACGCGACGGCTGCGTCGCGCCACAATCGGTGACGGCCGCGCCACAATCGGCGACGGCCGCGCCGGGTACGCGCCGCCATCGTGACTCGGTTCCGCCGCCCGGGGCGACGAGACCGGGCGGCGCGAGAATGCCGGCAGGTCTCGGCATTCTCTCAGGCCAGGGCAGGCGGCTCCACCTCGCGGTCTGGTGACCGCTGCGGCCCGTTGGGGGAGCCCGCGGGACGGCGATGTCACTGGGGCTTCAAGGCGCACCCAGCTGTTGAGGCTATGCGGCGTGGCCAGCCTCTCGCCCTGGTAGGAACGGAAGGGGGCCGAAGGAGAACCGGGCCCCGTGCCTGACGGGCGGGGATGAGGCGATGGCCGAAGTTGCCGCCTGTGAAGAGGATCGGGCGAGTCGCGCAGGGAACCGACTGCTAGGGTGGAACGGGCGCAGTCGGCGGTGCATGACATCTAAAATTGCCCCCCCCCCCCCCTCCAGAATTCGAATCACCGTGGCAAGTGTCGGCACGTTGCCACCGACCGTGGCAAGTGTCGGCACGGTATCTAACATGGCACGCGTCTGCCGGGCCGCAGCCAGCCGGCGGCGAGCCCGCGCAGCATCCCGCCGGCGCCGCCGCGGCTGGCAGGACGCGCCGCCGGCGACCGGTGATCGCGTCCCATCGGAACGCGACATCCTAATGAGGCGCGCAGTGATCCAGTCAGTGTCCCAGACGGCGCTCGCCCCGACCGCCGCTCCGCCCCACGTCGATACCGGAACTCGCCGGGCGAGGGATCTGGCGCGTGCCGCGTGGCGCCTCAAAGGGTGGCCGTGTGCAAGGCTGCCGACGCTGAACTGAACATCCCAGAGCTGTTGGCCGCTTCATTCGAGAGATAACTGCCCGGAGGGCGGAGGGGGGTATCCGCAACAGCTAACAAAGCGAAGGATTCGCCGCATACTTGATGTGAGTGAAAGAGATCAAACATGGACGTCAGCTGCACACGGCAAAAATAAAAACAAAACACTCTTAACTCACGACCACAGCCCACCATATGTGGCGCACAATGTGACGTGCAATGTTTGAACATAGACATCATGTTGAAAAAGTGTCATACACAGTGGCCACCACAGATCCACATTCATTCTAAGATCACACAACCTGAGAAGTCAGCTTACAGTTCGTCGAAGATCCGCTCAATCTCCTGCCGTCCGGTAAGGTGCATGTAGAAGGCCAAGAAGTGTTTGAAGGTGAACATTTCTGGTTCAAGGGTGTCAGACTGGGAAAAAAGAATGCAGGCATGAGATGCATCTGGAACGAAATGGCCCGAGCATACAAGGGAATGATTTCGCAACAAAGTGGTGGCGGCTTGAACCGGGCCCACCAAGCCACACGAGAAAGGGGTAACTGAAAGTCCACTTCACGGGTCACGCTGTCCGTGACCGTGACCGTGACCGTGTCGATACAGCTAAGCCGGGCAGCGTCTGCCGACACGGCCGGGAGCATGCGCGCCACGGGCACCGACCGGGGAATCAAGACAAAGCAGCGTGGGGCCGAGCGGCCGGTTTCTGCAGGCGGCGGCTGGCGGCACCGGAGCCGCCGGCCAAGGCGGGCGGGCGGCGCGCCGGTCCGCCCGTCTACACACAGGATGTCACCGGGCGGACGCGATAGCGGCCGGCCGGCCGAGCCACGCACCCGAGCCGCCACCCGCTGAGGAGCGGCGCTCGCGGCGGCGGCGGCGGCGGCGGGCGGCGGCGGCGCGATAGCGGCCGGCCGGCCGAGCCACGCACCCGAGCCGCCACCCGCTGAGGAGCGGCGCTCGCGGCGGCGGCGCGGCGGCGGCGGCGGCGGCGGCGGACGGGTCGGTCGGTGGACAAGGCGGACTGGAGTGGGCGGCGAGGAGGGCAGGGCCAGCTGGAGAGGACGGCGAGGTGGGCAGGGCCAGCTGGAGAGGACGGCGAGGTGGGCCTCACCTTGCCGCTGGGCAGGCCTGACGCCTCCAGAGCTTTCTCCACCCTCTTGCGGTCCTCCTTGTTGTTTGCCAGCGACTTTACCACGCTGTAACAGAGGAAGAGGACATGAGCAACGCGTGATGATAAAACAAAGGGGACACTGTCTCACATCAAACGGAGAGTGACAACGGGCCAGGATGGAAACAAACACACTAGATCGAGAACAAAAGGACAGGTGACAATGGCAGCCAGCGATAAGCGCAGTCACTCCCGACGAAAAGATCACACCGATTCGGAGGAAAGACAGACAGCCGGCCAGCCTCCGACGGCAAACAAAGGAATAGTAATGGCTCGTCGTTAGCGACACGCCCCGGATAGCGCCACCCTCAGTTCGTGAGCGGCTCACGGCCCGGACAGCGCCACCCTGATGTCGTGAGCGGCTCACGGCCCACATAGCATCACCCTCAGTTCGTGAGCGGCTCACGGCCCGGTCAGCGCCACCCTCAGTTCGTGAGCGGCTCACGGCCCGGACAGCGCCACCCTGAGGTAGTGAGCTCACGGCCCACATAGCATCACCCTCAGTTCGTGAGCGGCTCACGGCCCGGACAGCGCCACCCTGAGGTAGTGAGCTCACGGCCCAGACTGCGCCACCCTGAGGTAGTGAGCTCACGGCTCTCCCAGCGGCGCGGCCGGCGGAGCGCTCTGGGACCGGCCGGCGCGCCATCCGCCGGCCGTACAATGAGCCGGGGCCTCCCATTTTGCCGCAGCACGGTGGCTCATTTCCGGCTGTCGCTGCGACGCCGTGGGCCATCTCTCGCGCGCGCGTGGCGCCGGGTCACGGGCGCCCGTCGTCCGGCGGCGGCAGCCGGCCGGACCGGAGAGGTCGGAGGTCGCGCCCCCTGACGCACGTCCGCGAGGGGAGCCGTGCGGGGCGCTGTCAGCGGCCGCCGGCGAGCCGGCCAAATTGACATTCCTCCGGCAGACCACGGGTGTGGCGCGGCGGGCGGGCTTTTAGCGGCGACAGCGGCGGAAGCGGCGGGCGCGCCCCGCCGCTCGGAGGGCTCGGCCGCTACGGTCGCGCTCACCTATGAAGCTCAAGGGCGTCGTAAGGTAGCTGGCTCACAGAGAGCGCTGGTATGGTTTTGAGACAGCAGCGGGCGTCCTCCGTTCATACCTTATCTCGACCTCACAGGAGTTCGAAATCCCCAAAAGAATCAAAGAAAATCCCACCCGGCGATGCGGAAAACTGTAGAATGATCTGCGCTTCGGTATTCTGTCACTCACCTATATTTTGGGTGGCGAAATAACTGGCACGATGGCCGGTTTGCCAAGGCCTTAAGCTTTCCTGTAGGAGAAAAACTCCATCCCGTCAGGAGCGCCAAACCGTCACCGCACCGCCCTGTACCTGACCAACCGTCACCGCACCGCCCTGCACCTGACCAAACCGTCACCGCACCGCCCTGTACCCGCCATGTTTGTGACTTCAGAGACTTCTTTGGTCGTCTACCGGCCCGGAGTGCTGTGGTCCTTGGCCCTGGTGCTCGGACGCCCGGGAGGTGTCTCGAGTTGTCCCCCTCCCCCTTTTGAACACCATGCCCGGTTAAACGCACAGCCGCGATCAGGGTGGCCGTGGGAATGGCTCGTGGCTGACGCATGCCCCCGGCAGACAAGCTGTTCCAGGATGCAAGAGGGAGCGGGGGCGGACGAAAAGGGGACGAATGCATCATGGGTGGTCCAGGCGCCTTTCCCGCCGTCATGTTGAAGTAAGTAATGTCATGCGTCCATTGCAGATGGTTTTGGTGGTGTCTGCAAGAGTTGCACATCCAATTTTAACAGAAGAAATTAAATTTAGCCTTGCCCCTCACATTCACACATTTTTTAGCCTTGCCTCTCACATTCATACACATTTTGAAAGAAGGAATACTTTTCGATGAAAGGCTTACACACATCCCGTCGTTCACGGGTGCTCTAATGTGGTCTTCTGACGCAAGGCTTCTTTTCACTCAAGGCACGCAACCTCCAAGGCGCACGAATGCGAGCGGGCCCCTGTCCAGCACCCCAACCACAGCGTCTCCGGCGGTTCAGCAGGGGCCGCCGGCGAGCGCCAGTGGTCGGCTGCCGGCACTGTCCCAGAGATAAGGCGGCTGAAGCGTTCCATCGCCGTTCGCTTCAATTGCGTATAAACGCATCTTGCCCCGGCCCAACGAACCTGGCGAAATGCTAGCGTGCGGCGACTTCCACACATACCCGTTGGGCGGGGATATGTGCGGTAGCGTACTGCTACGCGTGATCGGGGTTTATGGACCACTCCACGATCACCCTACGTGTGTTGTAACACGATGGTCTTTCCAAGCCTCGGAGGACTCGGACGACTCCGTGCGTGCGTGCGTGCGTGCGTGCGTGCGTGCGTGCGTGCGTGCGTGTGCATGTACACTCCAGCAGGGGAAGCCCGCCTAGAAGTGCTGTGTGTGTGACAGCAGCTGGACGGCCGAGGTGACCGACAGCGGCGAACGTGGCCTCCAGACGCCAGCCGGGGCCGTCAGCGCTGATCCAGGGGACGGTTCTCGCGCGCTGTCGTGTGAATAGCCGTAATTTGGTTCGGATTCGCAGCGCTGCTGGGTTAAAGCCTGTGTTCAGCGCAAGCCTTTGAAGGCATAAAGATCAAAAGAACTGGGAAACGCAATTATATAACGTTACTCCGATCGGAATAGGTTTCCGCAGGTTCTTATTCCATTTGCTGCAAAAGCAAGTTGGTAACAAAATCTACTCCAGAGATGTTCCGGTCAAAACTGAATTAGGAAAACCAAGGCAACTATGTTTTTGAGGGTGATGGTCAACGTGTTCGTAGCTACACGAATCCAACGAAAATTGCTTTCTTAAAATGGAAAACCTGAGCATCTGAGGCTGAATCTGAGAGATCCTGCTCCGAGCCCATGTCGAACGTCAGGCCTTATCTAGATATGACCGTGTACGTTCCACCTAGCATGCCACGCTCGCCCTCTCAGGAAACAAGGAAGGACTGTGCCAAGGCATCATTCACCAGGAATTATGTTACCACAAACGGTAAATAATTACGAACACGGGGTAGCACGGAGCAGTGCAAAAGTTACACAAACCGGAAATCGCGCAGCCTTAAACTTTAAAAAATGGGTGTGTATGCGACTTTTCAATGCTTATCTGTTGCATCCCCACTAAACCGGTTGCAAATCGCAGATATACATTTGCAACAAAGTTGTTCAGGGACGGGCCAGTGCCCTCCAGGCATCAAATAACTGGTGATAAGCGGAGGGCCCGAGGAAACCAACAATAACACGCCATTACTACAGGGAACACGGGGGACCTCCTTGGCGGGTCCTCTTCAGGCCACCGTGTACACAGCGGCAAACAAGGGGGCGACGCGCCGATAGAGCGGCCGCTGCAGGCCGCGACGAGTGGGCGGCGCGCCAGCCAGCTGGCTGCAAGCGCCGCCTCGTCCGCGAGCGACGGAGGCGGGCCAGCAGAGCCAACAGGCCGCTGGAGCGGCGAATGCAGGCAGCGCTGTACCGCCAGCGTTGCTGCCTCGCCGACGAGACGGAGGCGGCCAGCAGCCACAGCCGCTCGCAAGTGGTCCGCTCGTAGCCGACCGCGTCTGCTGGCCGGATCGACGCGGCGACGGTGGCCAACAGGGTCTGTGTACCCCCCGCCCCCGGGAGAGGGACTAAGCCGTCACCACCCGACTCCACAACGAACGCTGTTTACCGTCCATTGTTTTGGCCGGCCGGTGGACAAAGGTCAGGTGGCACATGGCCAGAGGGGAGGGGGATGTGGCGCTCAAGCACCGTGACATGGCTGAGTCCCGCATGAAAATCCTCAGGCAGTCGTGTGTGTCTAAAATGCCGAATGACAATCGCAAGAGAGCAGAGGCCGGTACAATCTGACTGGCGAGCAAAGGCGGCATACAACACACTCGAAATGGCTTGGAGTGCAAGTTACCAGCCCAAGACTCATTTTCATTTAGTGCACGCACGCGCAGGTGCGTCCGCAAGTTTAGGGCTCCTTGGCGCTTTTGATCCGTAAGCATTCTGTTTGTCCTAAACTTGCACCGAAAGCGAAATAACATGCTTGATCAGCGTGCGAGGCAGAAGGAAATGATGCCGACCGTAAGACCAACCCAGCGCAGCATGATCCAGTTCGGCCACGGATAGCAGCGTGACGTCACCAGTCGCAACAGAATGTATTCACTTCGCTCCCTCTGTGCTCACCCTGACCTCCGTCTCACCGGCCGTCCTGCGGCCTCTAACAGGGCCGCCCACAGCGTACAGCACCAAACAGGCACGACGCTAGGAAGGACAGACACGTCGCGCCCCAGGCGGCGCCTCGGTAGCGCGCGCAAGAAAGCCCGCCACTGATACGAACGCATCTGATTTCAGATAATGGGCCACTCATATACAACTGGTTCATGTTCAGCGACTTAAAAAGTGCACGCTCCTTTTGACGCGCAAAACAGTTCACTGCATTGCGTTGCACTGCATTGGACCTACCGTGTTCACACCAAGCCAGCCATACAAGCGCACGCTCGCGGATCACACCCGTACTTACCGTGCATCACAAACGAGCGCAGGACAAAAATGCGACGTAAGGGTCATATACTTCGAATTTTCTATGTCAATCCCCAACCAATCATGCTATCAGTGTTGTCCGTATGGCCCATTTCTATTACTTCCACTGGACACAACTCATGGTTTCACATTGATTTTCAAATCATCTTTCGATGTTCGCCAGATTTGTCCAGCCCATAAATTCACATTAACTCTGCTCTGTCTGGTTGGGTGTGTATGTATACTAGTCCCCTGCTTCTCGCCGAGTGGATAAGGGGACTGGGCGGATAGTCATTGATGATCAAATTATTCATGAGAACCATTTGGAATCAATGATGAAGCATAATATTTCAATATTTCACCGGTCTATGGTTCTCAGTTCCCAGCCATGTAAGAATTAGCCCCCGAAACGTGCTTGACCACGACGTTTAGGTACTTGCTTTGAAAATATCCTCTTGCAATGCCAGCTGTGTGAAATAACTGGCCTGACCGGAAAGCTTGGTCCTCACCCCGCGCCATGGTCCTCGAACTTTCATTCTCACTTCTCAACGCAACCCTCCAAGACTTCACACCACGCCACCCTCTTGTCCTACCGCCGCGCCGCTCCAAAGCCAGGCGCGGAAGCACCTCGCGCTCCCCTCGACACGAGCAGCAGCAATCACCAGCAATGTCCACACGAGCGCCTGTCGTCCGTCACCCCGCTCGGCAGACTAGCAGCAGCCAGTCCTGCCAGCGGCGGCCGGCAGATGTGGTCATCCCAGCTGCAGCCCCCGGCAGACGGTTGGCGGCCCGCCCGGCAGACCAGCAGCAGCCAGCCCTGCCAGCGGCGGCCGGCAGATGTGGTCATCCCAGCTGCAGCCCCCGACAGACGGCTGCGGCCCGCTCGGCAGAAGCCATGTGTCTTGCTGGCTCCGGCGCGGCGCGAGTGGGCCAGCCGCTCCCCGCCGCCGGCATGCATGCACCGATAACCCGGCCAGCACGTGCAGCGCTCTGACATGACGGGCCGGCGGCCTCGCCTCAGCGCGACCACACACCGCTCAGTTTCCGAGGAGCGACCGCTCGGCGCCGCTGACCGCGGCCGGGACGGCCCGCCAAACACACGAGATCCCGCCTGGTCGCCGCGCTGCCACTGTGGACCGATCGCGCCGCGCCGCACAGCTCGCAACCCGGTCCTGGCGCCGGTACGTCGGCGGCGTGGGTGTCTCCAGCGCGCGCCCAACGGCAACGACCGCTGCCGCAGGTGACGCGCTCGGGCCGATTCTGCGCCGGTCGGACGACGATCGATCACACCCGTCTAATTCAGCCGGTTGACCTGGTCTGATCTCTGTTCAACCTGACGAGGGGCTGAAATGAGACCACTTAATCTAATCTTGATTCTGATCGGAGACTTACGCTGATCTCAGAACGGAAATGCATATGGAAATTACTTCATGAACATGGCGCATTCAATCAGAATGCACTTGACTGGGTTGTTTCCAGGGTGGTGAAACGCCATACGTCTGAACCGACAAACGCGGACCTCAGAGAAAATATGACGCAATGCGCGCCACATTGTTCGACGCAGGCCAAAATAAGATCATTCGACCGCCCAGGCAATGAGGGCGGCCGTAATGACGCCCGGCGCCGGCCGCAACAGTCAATGGGAACCAGGCGGGGCCGGCGATCGGCCGGGCGCGGGGTCCCCGACACCATCGGCACCCAGCGCGGCTCGTGGCCCGGGGCCGGCCGGTCGCGCCGCGCCGGCGGGCCGCGCGATCTTCGGAACCAGACGTGTGCAGGCAGCCGGCCACGGCCACGCGCCGACTGCCGTGCATGTCGCCGGTGCCCGGGACACGGAACCAGTTCACTACATAATGAAACTCGCAGGGGGTTGGCTTGCCCTACAGGTATCGAGCTTCGCCAATAATTCCGAGCGTATTGATTCAGGAACTTTGAAGGGCGTACTAAAAAGCAAAGGATGACTTGGACAGATGTGACTGAACTACGTCATTTGATTAGAAGAAGCGGTACAAAGACCGAAAGAACCCAGACACCTTAATTAAAGCACGGGAGTAAAACAGCGTGTAAACATGTATCGACAGATTCGAAAGAACAGACGAACGAGTGTGTAAGAGCACTTGCAAAAAGGGTAGATATATGAGAAGACCATAACCAGTGGAAGGCATAGTAGGGACGTCGAGATGGAAAGGGAGAGATAAATGGGGGGGGGGGGGGGAAGGGAGAGGGAATAGAGACAGTTTCCCAAGACACCCGGAGCAGCAATTCGGCCAGGCGTTTGTGCTTGACGACGCGCGGCCAGCGTGGACAAACGGCCAGAGCCGACGGAGACGGCCAGCCACCGCTGTAGCTGCCCGTCTCCAACAGTCTCCGAGTGAACGTGTCAGTGGTGCCGGGGCCTGGTCCGACAGGGCACGCGTCTGCCCCGGAGCGGCGCTGGCATCATGGTACCGGAGCGCGTGCCCGCTCACGGTATGTCTGGCGACGCCGCGGGCGGCCGGGGGGACGTGGAGGAGTGAGTCACCGTCAGGATCAAGCGGGACGGAGCGGCGGCGACAACGCCCGCCGCTCCGCCGTGTCTCGTCTCCCCCGCCCACCATCCGCCGCCGGCAAGTTAATCAGGACAGGGGGGTGAAAAAGCCGGCGCCGCCTTCTGCTCGTATCCCAGAGCGGCGGTTCCTGGAAGGGGGGGGGGGAGCCCAGAATCCATACAGCTGGCCCACTCCGACAATTAGGTTGTCAGCGCACGGGATGACTAATTGTTCTGCGCTAATTAACGCAATGCAGGCCGCTAATACCGGACAGCATCGCTCGGGCAGTCACGGACGCGCATGCGCATCTCGACGTGAGCCGATAGCCAAAAGCCCCGAAACAAACTGCGCCAGGGGTGGGGAGCGCCTACCAGAGAACGTTGCACGGCGAGCGAGGACTGCATGCCGTCCACACCGCGGCGCAGCCGGAACGCGCCTCCATGCAGCGCCTTGGCCGTAAGGCTCAGACCCGCGCCTCGTCATCACCGGGCCGCCGTCCCGTGTCCCAGTGGCACCGGCCAGGCGGAAGCGGTGGACGGCACGTTCCGACCCCGGGCGCCAGGCAGGTGGAGCGGTGGACGGCACGTCCCGCCCCCGGGCGCCAGGCCGGTGGAGCGGTGGACGGCACGTCCCACCCCCAGGCGCCAGGCAGGCGGGCGAGGCTGCCGTCCCGCCGTCCATGCGGGCAGGCACCGCCCATCGGCGGTGGTCGCGCGGTCTGTTACGGCTCACCGGACGCGGCCGCCGGTTGTTGGTTGTCACTGCAGTTGGCCGTGTGTCGGTCCCCCCCCCCCTTCCTCTTCCTCCTCCTCTCCCTCTTTCGAGTCGGGAAGGCATGGATGCTGGACGGGGTCCATGCTGGCACCGAGAACTGGTGACGTCAGGCACGATGACGTCCGAAATGCTTACAAAACAGAGACCAATCTGCACCATGACCGAAGTCAGACCAATTGGGCTTCGAGTAAAACAAAATAAACCGGTCTCTAAGACTACTCAATTGCGCATGGCCGTAACATGCCGTCATTCCCCGGCGCAAACCAACAGACCACCACACAACAGCACTGCTTAGTGGTGGACCGTAATCCCAGCGATCAATCTAATGAAAGGATTGCGGGCAAAATCTTTAAAAGAACCTAGCAATAATAACCTATCTAAGTGTAGACAGTGACTTGGAGCAAGAGCACGCAGTGGCTTTGAACAAGAGCAAGATAGAACACAAGTTATTTGATGGGCTCTAGATTTGCTACGCACGACCTCGCTACTTCTTCACGCTTATGGATAACGGCGTGGGGGGAGGGGGGGGGGGGGGGCGTTTATATGGCATTGGACGTTTGGACCAGACAGTTCATGTGGGAGAAGTCGACAAAATCACCTTCCAGTGCCTTTAATATTCTCAACACTAGGTTTACATGGCTTCATTGGCAGTTGTTTCGCTGCTGTATCCAGCTATCTACAACCTATCATCTATATCAAACTTATTTATTCATCATCCAGCTACCCATCTGCCTGTCTTGACATGTGGCGTAATTGAAATCTTATTTATTTCAGGTTCCCATCTGGCTACGCATAATTAACAATGTTATAAAATGTCACATCGGTTCAGTATGACATGGGTACGTCATGCACTATGTACAGTTCAGTATACTGAACCATCATGACTATTGTCAGTTGCCTTTTAATAAGTGTACCTGTTAGTGAATGTATCAAAACACATTTGAACCAGGTGTTGGCAGCGCAGTCAGATCATAATTGCGCTAGAAATGCAAAGCCGTTCTCATTTAATCTATATGTTTGTATCTGGTTGAAGATGTATGTTTTGTCCATATCTGTCCGGCACCTAGTGTATGTTCCATCAATGACATAGCTTTCAATAAGTATCTTGCAATTTGTTTGGTCACAGGAAATATGCTGAGCTTTCACAGGAGTTCGCGGGAGTGTACCACACTTAACTACTCTATCTCCACATCAGACCGCAAATTGTAAAATGGGTTATTGGCAACACAACATGGATGTATGATCACTGATCTACCTCTCATTTTCAAAGATGCGTGAAATCACATCCACGGCAAATCTTAAACGGTTCCGTACAAACTACCCGAAAGGCTTCTCAGAGACCACCCACAATAACAGTTTTCGGCTGCCCAATTTTTGGTCCCCGACCGACATCATTACTGGGGAAAGACAGACACGAAGGGCGGCAGCGGAACAGCATCGTCGACCGACGCGCGCATGGTGCACCGCTGTCCGAGGACGCGACTGTTGGGAGACATGCGTTCTGAAGTTCGTTCCCCGGACAGGCGAGTCACGGCCTTGCAAGCGGCAGGCAATTCATTTCGACAACCGTCGCCACGTGCAATACCAAGCATGCTCTCACGCTTGGCAGGCGCTGGGGGACGACCTCTCGGGAGCATGGCGAACCCAGACCGCGCGTCTGGCGAATACGATTCGTCGCACACCGACATCGCGGTCCAAACGAGCCGCGATTACCATATCCCTCATGAATGGCCGCGGCACTGCTCCAGTGCCGCCCAAATTGCCTTGAATTTCCGCACAGTCAGACCCACCTGTGCCCAAAGCCGATGCATTAGCCCGAGCTTAACGGGACTTACAGTGGCCTACAACATTGATGAGGGATTTCGTTTTTCAGACGGAACACATGGCCAACCCTGAATAATCTAGCATGCAATTCGAAAATACAGCACAATAGCTATATTCAAGCACATGCCAAACACCGTGCTCTCAGCAAACAGCGCACGAGTCCGAGAAACCGTTATTGTATCACGGAAGTGCAAAGGCCTGGTTCGACACGAAATACGTAGAGCATCGAGCTCACGGCCCCCATACCGAAGCTTTTCCATTCCATCAGCGCTGAGCGACGAGCGGGCCTCACGGCGTTCAATACCAGCTACGGTGCGTCTTTACCAGCTTCAATTGCGTCATTACCAGCTCTAGTGCGTCTTGACCAGCTCCAATGTGTCTGAACCAGCTCCAATGCGTCTATACCAGCTCCAATGCGTTCTACACCAGCTCCAAAGCGTCTATACCAGCTCCAATGCGTCTATACCAGCTCCAATGTGTCTGAACCAGCTCCAATGCGTCTATACCAGCTCCAATGCGTCTACACCCATTGCTACGCTCCAAAGCGTCTATACCAGCTCCAATGCGTCTATCCAGCTCCAATGCGTCTACACCAGCACCAATGTGTCTATCCCAGCTCCAATGCGTCTACACCAGCACCAATGTGTCTATACCCAGCTCCAATGCGACTAACACCAGCTCCAATGTGTCTACACCAGCTCAATGTGTCTATACCAGCTCCAATGCGTCTATACCAGCTCCAATGTGTCCTACACCAGCTCCAATGTGTCTATACCAGCTCCAATGCGTCTATACCAGCTCCAATGTTCTATAACCAGCGTCCAAGTGTGTCTATACCAGCTCCAATGTGTCTACACCAGCTCCAATGTGTCTATAACCAGCTCCAATGTGTCTATACCAGCTCCAATGCGTCTACACCAGCTCCAATGTGTCTATACCAGCTCCAATGCGTCCCTCCGCTCGATCTGAAGGGGCGGCCATGCGGCTGCTGACGTCGGCGAGCGTGCCGGCACAGAGCCATGCCAATCGCCGCGACGCTAGCCGCGAGACAGACGCCCATATCGGGCGGCCCACGGGCTTTCGAGCGCAAGTTCCATCAAGATCTGATTGACGTCTTTCGGACCAGTCGGCTGTCTATGGAGAGGCACGGCTCAAGTCCAAATGGCCTGTCGCTTTCAATTGTCCTGTGCTTTCAACAGGCCCACCTGCGCAGTGGGCCTGTCGCTTTCAATTGTCCCGACAGTGACATCAATCGCAGGTCTAGACCCTTTCCTAGATTCATCCTGCCATAACTGAGTAAGCTGTCTGCGTTCATCCGAATGACCATGATCTGTGGCGCCAGTCATCCGAACTGACACTCTTCCAGCGCAGTGGTCACTGCAGACTGGTGTTCTCATCCAGATCCACACCAAATCAGCAGTGTTTATGTACATTTTCTGCTAAAGGCTGGAGCATGCCCACCAGGATTTCGACTGTGACTGTGGATGTCCGCGTCACACTAATCCCACCGGAACTCGAGTGGCCGCACTTAGCGCCGCGTAGCAGCAGACGTAGCTAAGGTCAGGCCAATGTCCACGAGACCGTGTCTCCGAAAAGTCAGGGTCGACGAGAGTAACCTGCGCGGAGGTCATCTTTGACGCAGCCCCGCCCGTACCCCGGAGATCGCCGGCACGGGCGGAGGCTACGCAACTATCCGGCACAACTCACTGCGAGCGAAGCATGGACAATGCGTGGAAATGGGAACGCGTGGCCACAACGCCCTGGCAGCCGGTCATCGACTACCGGCGCTGGTATTAATGGCAAAACGGTATTATTTCCTCGCGCGTTTCGCCTGCCCCGCATTGTCGTCACTGCTGTAGCAACACCAATAAAGGCAATCAAGGCCACAATAATGGTCCCCAGAGTCGTCCCGGTCTCATGCGACTGCCATTAGAATAATGCGAGAGCGCGTGGGTCCGTAATCACAGCGGGTCCCAGTGATGTGCGCTCCATTTCCGGCCAAACATGCTGTCTTTACATAACATGCACCATCCATAAGCCATCGTTGCTGCCACCACGCAGAGAAAAGTCGCATCGCCTGTTTGCATGGAAGAAAAGCGCTACGTGCCTCCACTCAGGGTCAGGCTCCGGAGGAGGCATGAATGGTTCTGTGATACCACATGCCTCGATGCCGCACAAAATCCCCTGACGCCTGCTGCAGAGCTGCATCCGCTCTCAAGACACAGCAGCACCCCCAGCCGACCCGCTCCGGGGCAGCCGACGTCAGCAGCCGACGTCAGCAGCTGAACCCCCGCCGGGGTTCAGCCCGGAGCCAGCTCCTCGGCCGAGACAGCGGAGCCCGGCCGAGGCCGCGGCACAACACTGGAGGCCCCGACTCCTCGGCCGAGACGGCGGAGCCCGGCCGAGGCCGCGGCACGACACTGGAGGCCGCCGACTCCTCGGCCGAGACGGCGGAGCCCGGCCGACGCCGCGGCACAACACTGGAGGTAGCCGACTCCTCGGCCGAGACGGCCGACGCCGCGGATGCAGCCGGCTCCTTGACTGCGCGGCCGCTTGTTTACCGTCCACAACCGGCGGCGCTGTAGAGCGCGACAAACAGCCAGCGCCAGCGCCAGTTCCAACAACTCATCCCATCAGGGGCTCGACTAGATAAAGATAAAGCAGCCAAACGGGTCTCACAAACAGCGACAGAGCGTGCCCATCTCACAAGAGTCCGCGACGCTCGTCTCTGTTTCCTCTCCGGCCTCTGCGCCACTCATTGTCGGAGCCAGGCCGGCGGCAGCGGCGACAGCGGCGGCGGCGCCTTGCGTCCCTCAGCGCCGGTGCGGTGCGGGTCACGGTCTCCGCGCACTGTGCTGCGGCTCGGCGGCCGGTCAGACTGCCTGGCACCCGGACCAGGAGGCGGCTCACGGCGCGGCGCGGGGTCACGGCCGCCGCGCACTGTGCCGCAGCCCGGCGGCCGGTCAGACTGCCTGGCACCCGGACCAGGAGGCGGCTCACGGCGCGGCGCGGGTCACGGCCGCCGCGCACTGTGCCGCAGCCCGGCGGCCGGTCAGACTGCCTGGCGCCCGGACCAGGAGGCGGCTCACGGCGCCGGGCACCGCGCGCCACCGGGCGCCGGCCGACCCCACGACGTCCGTGTGGTGTGAGGGGCACAAGTGACGCTGTGGGTGATAGAGAATCCGTAACAGGTCCCGTCATTGTCAGAGAGCATTGTCAGAAGTTTTCCTCCGCATGCAGCTGATCGCCTCGCGTTGTAAGACGCTGCTGACCAGATCAGAATAGCTCCCAGGCAGAAGAACGCGTTCATAGCAACTTGTACCATGGTAACGCACCACACACGGTGCTAATGCTTGATCGATTTAATGCTCAAAGGTTGTGTTTTGCAGTTTGCAGCAATGCAGCAACAACGGTCGTCCATGGTCCCAAACCGTGTGAGGATGCGCATATGTCGTACGACGCACGCCGTATCACCCCCCCCCCCCCCCCCCCCCCCTGTTTGAGAGTTCTTCAATTGCGCACGACGACGAAACTTTTGTAACAGACGGCTTTTGCTCTCTTAAATCCCTTCGGCTTACATGGTTTGAATTTGGGTAAACTGAGCAAAACCGGCGCACATCCGCCTTGTTTGCTTGTCTGTGAGCTGTTATTACATAAAATTATGTTTTCGGCTGTACCTAATCCAAAGGAAACGTAAGGCACGTAAAAACTCAAACTTGTGAGGATTTTTCAACAGCTGTTACTGAAAGCACCTTCGCTGTTGGATAGAGCTGCGCTTGGTTGCCTCCGTATGAAGCCGGAGCCGTCTCCAGAATCAGGCGGATCTTTGTCAAGTTCAGGTGGACTCCTTTGAAAATAAGTGGGTGAGAGCTGGAGCTAGGCCAAACGTTCTGATTAATCAATAAATAATGATAAATAGATGCATAATTAATGACCCAACTCGACTATAAATGTCAATAGTAGCGAATGACACTACCCTGATAACTGTTACCCATGCAATACATGAAACCCTGAACGCTTTTCCTGTCCTATAAAATCGGACTACCGAGCACATTTACGGTCTCCAGGGAACGGTACGTGGCCTAAAATGCTGACTACTGAATCGACTGAATCCGATCAACGCCAAAATTAAGCCATATCTGCCTGAACTCTTAAGATAAGGCCGTGCTGCTCAGAGTCCAAGGCGAAAGCAGTTCAATGCGTCATGAGCCGACACACGGCGCCTGTGTCGGCTCCCACACAGCCTGTGTGAAAAAACGCCCGCGGTCCTCATACCGTAAAGAGCTTCCTGAAGTGGGCCGTTTATCACGTCGTTCGTATGTTGAATGGGGGCTTGCATACGGGTTGAGCATTGAGGCACAAGTACGGCATTGGATGGATTGCTTCATTGATCGCGTCGGCACCTGGGTTCAGACGTGGCGGTGAGGGTACCAGTTCCTGCCACTGGTGTCGATACATCGACTCGGCCCCGCACGACGACGGTCGGCCGGGCCGACAGACCGCAACGGCCCGCTCGCGACCGGCACTCACGCGTCAAGCTCAGCGCGGCCTGTCGGCGGACCCCGCACCGACACCACCGCCAGCCAGCGCGGCCTGCCGGTGGACCCCGCACCGACACCACCGCCAGCCAGCGCGGCCTGTCGGCGGACCACGCACCGACACCACCGTCAGCCAGCGCGGTCTGTCGGCGGACCACGCACCGACACCACCGCCAGCCAGCGCGGGTCTGTCGGCGGACTCCGCACCGATACCACCACCAGCCAGCGCGGCCTGTCGGCGGACCCCGCACCGACACCACCGCCAGCCAGCGCGGCCGGCCGGCGGACCATGCACCGACACCGCCAGCCAGGCCGCAATAGTCCATACATCGCCTCCGCCCGGCGCCATCAGCGCCGGCCCCGGGACGGCCGGACGCGTGCAGCTGCCGCGGCGGCCGAGCGCGGCCGGCCGGCGGCGGCAGGCTCCATCGGTCAGGCGGCGGACCGATCGGGCGGGCAACGGCCGTGATTACAGGGGCGGGCCGGGACGGCGCCGGCCGGCACTGACCACCTCGCCCGACGCCGGCGCACGGGAGCGACGCAGCCGCGACACACCACCGACCGGAGCCGGCGCGCTGCGAACGGCGCACCCTACGCCACCGAGCCGCGCGCCCGCTAGGCCGTCCCGCCGGCCCGTGCGGCGGGCGCGGCCCCGCTCCGCCCGGCGCCTGCCCAACCGGGTCGGAGCCCACTCGCTGGGCGAGCGACGGCCGGCACGGGCGGCCTTGGCGGCTTTGTCGCCGGCCGCGCGGCCACCGATCGACGCCATAATGTCGCCGCTCGCCGCGTCAGCCGCCAGGAAAGCGCCCTCGCATTGTGAGCGTCGGCCCGGCAACAGCGACACGAACAGGGCAGCGCCGCACGCCGCGCCGGCCGCTCTCGGCACCGGGGTCGGTCGACCGGTGCCGGCGAGCGCGGCGCGGCGCCGGCGGACGGCACGGCGCGGCGCGGGCAGCGCGGTCGGCTCTGGCGGCCGATCCGGCACCACGATGCCGGTCGGAATGAGACGGCGTGTTTGGGCTTGCCGCACGCGCCGTCCGACCGGCCAGCCGGCCTGCTCGGACGTCCCGCGACGACCGGTTGCGAGAAGGCAACACCACAGGTCATGACATGGAGCCGAAGGCAACACCACAGGCCGTTGATGGGTGCGGGTGGTGGTGTGATCGGGGAGGGGGCCGGGCCACAGCGCTGACAGTGGTTATGACGTGTGTGCCTTTGTTCCGTAGTCGGCCGTGTTCCCGCCCCCTCGCATCGGCGCTTGCACGGAAACTGTAACGGAGCCGCTGTGGATCACCTGCATCGGCAGGACCTGCACCTTATATTATAGATGGGGGCGTGCGGTCGAACCAGCCAGCGATTCCGCCCCGCGTGGGAAATTAGGAGCAATCCGATAAGCTGCCACGCAGATAAATGAAAATCGTGATCGAACTGTATTACTTCCGGAAGATTTGTGCAGGAGAACGAGTTAAGCGCTGTTAAACCAAGACGTTTAAGCACCGTTTCACGTGATGGCATGTTCCACAGCTATTGCTTTACCGTACAACACTGATTGACGCGACCTTTGTCCAAAGCTGCGCACTATGTCCTTGGGTCTTCATCAGACTACTATCGAAGAAACTATCAGCGAAATGTCTGCCCAGCAACAGGCATCCGTACCGTACACCTGAGGAGCCGACCAGGCCCCGACACGCCGCCACCGAGCAGACGCATCTACCGTACACCTGGGGAGCCGACCATCCCCGACACGCCGCCACCGAGGAGACGCATCTACCGTACACCTGGGGAGTCGACCATCCCCCGACACGCCGCCACCGAGCCGGTGGCCGGCTTCAGTACCCTCAGACGCCTCCCACCCAAGCACAGATCTACCAACAAACGACGGGACCCCACCGGAGACGCCGCCGCACGATCGCACCTCCGGCGGTCGGTGCGGGCGGTCGGGTGCGGCGCCGGCGCGGCGACCTCAGGCGGCGACCAATCAATGGGGGCCGGGCCGGGTCAGCAGCGGGTCAGGCCGGCGCGATGGTCGCCTCGCGTCACCCACAGGCGACACCAACCCGGCCGACACAACAGAGGCATCGATTGCGGACGGCGCCAGCCGCCGGCCCGAGAGTCAGCACCGCTGGGGCTGACGGCGGGACAAAGGGCGACAGGCTGCGGACAGCCGAGCCCGCCGAAAAAGACGGCCGGCGAGCTAAAGCTGGCGATGGAGGGGCGCCAATTAGGACGCAGGAGGGAAGAGGGCCGACCGTCACAGACGCAAATGAGACATCGACTACGCATCCAGCCGGCACGTCCTCTGCAGCAATGGCGTAACCAAGGAGGAGGGCCTTCGGGCCGCCCCCCCCCCCCCCCCTCCTTCTGGAGGTGGTGTGGGTGCCTGCGGTGCTTTTGGCAGTCCACGACGCTCGCAGGCCTCGAAACTTCAGGCACAGGCCCTCGCGGCATCAAGATGCGATCCCAAGGCTCAACAGAGCCCGGAATAAAAAAAGAGGTCCCCTAGGGCAACAAAAAAGGGACTATATGAACTGATTTGGTCCCTTCCTGGCCAAATTCCTGGCTGCAAGAATTGGGCGTTACAGACAGGCTTTCTTGGTTTACTTGACCAAGAACCAGCACAAATTCTGATCCCAAAAGTCAGCTTTTCAACTGTAATATCAGATTTTCAACTGGAACATGATCTGTAATATGATTCAGCTATCATTCCAAGCCAATTCGGTTCTGTCGCGCTTTGACTACGGCCCTGACGTTACGTACAAAAACACCAACAAGCCTGACGGTAATTCCACAGAGCTCCTGCTACGGTCCTGACTTTACGTACAAAAACACCAACAAGCCTGACGGTAATTCTACAGAGCTCCTGCTACGGCCTTGACGTTACGTACAAAAACATTAACAAACCTGACGGTAATTCCACAGAGCTCCTGCCACGGCCTTGACGTTACGTACAAAAACATTAACAAACCTGACGGTAATTCCATAGAGCTCCTGCTACGGCCAAAACTTTGCAGAGCAATTGCATCATAAAGAACAAACATATAAAAAGAACAAACTCATGACAAGCAGTATGAGGCCGATCTGCGGCGGGCCGTCTCCGCTCAGGTCTGCGGCAGGCCGCCGCCGCCGAGCGCGGGGGTGTCGCCGCCAGGCCCTCTCCGCCGGTCCCGGCGGGCCGTCTCCGCTGAGGTCTGCGGCAGGCCGCCGCCGCCGAGGGCGAGGGTGTCGCCGCCAGGCCCTCTCCGCCGGTCTCGGCGGGCTGACGCCGGCCCCGCTGAGGGCGAGGGTGTCGTCGCCGCCCGACGCTCTCCGCCGGTCTCGGCGGGCCGACGCCGGCCGGTCGGCGGGTGGGTGTCATACTCACTGCTTGACGGGGATCCGGCCGGTGCGGTCCACGTCCCTGCAAATGCGCGTGTGCGCCTTCTGCAGCAGCGTGGTGACGCTGGCGTGCAGCGCCAGCAGGTTGTACGCCATTTTCAGCAGCTCGTCCGTCCACAGCTGCGGCAGATGCGAGCAATGAGGCGACGGGCCGAAGTAGGGCTGAGACGTGCGGCGGCTAGGTGCCCGGTAGTGGTATGGGCGAGCGAAGAATCGCAGGAGAGGCAAGGCAACCGCATTAATCTACTGTACTGTTACCCGAATGAAGACGAAGCGGGCGATAGACGAGCAAAAAGCATTACACGCCCAGTGCTGGAATGGCCTTTCTGTCCTGCACGGGTCGCAGTGAGCGAGACTGCTGCGGCTGGACTGCTGACGTAAGAGTTCATTGACTCACGAAAGGCAATAAACCACGGCCATCCAAACATCATCCAAGCTCGACAATCCAGGCCACGTCATCTGCTCCAGCCCACGCCCATTCGGCCGCAGACAGCGCTGCTATCTTGATGCTACTGAAGGCAGCAAGAGCGCCGGCGCCCACAGCGCCGCGGGCACCCCGACGCTGCTCAGTCGCGTCACATCGCGGCAGTGTCCATAAACGTCACCGCCACCACCGTCTCTCGCAGCGGCCATGAGTTTCGTACCAGGCTGGAGGATTTAGCCGGTCCCGTTGGGTGACCATTGCTTGCTCGTCGGTGTGTAACACGTGTTGATAATTTATATTTTGATGAATGTACTTTGTTCTTGACAAAGTTGTGTCGGCGCCTGGACGGCTGATGTGCGAATATGGTCCGCATTGCTGCCGTGTTTTTTATATTGCAATCATGGTACTTTTGAAAATGTACCCAATCAAACAATAAGCCACCTGTCGGAACGATTCGTGAATACATCGAACATGAACCTGAACCACACCCGGCGGCATCCGAGATGCCGTCACCGCCCCTGCCCGCGTGTCTGCGTACCTTGGCCGTCTCCATCTTGTTACACGCAGAAGTTGACGAAGTTGACGTTGACGACGTCCGGCCCGTAGCAGACCGTCACCGTCTTCTCCTCCAGGGTGCCCGTGCTGCCCATGGTGACGATCTCGCGCACCCGCTGGTCCTGCGGCGCGGCGCCGGGGACGGGCGTCAGACAGCACGGCCACAGTGCAGTAAAGTACAGTGCAGCAAAGCACGGCACCGTAAGGCACAGTGCAGTGCAGTACAGTACAGCAGCACAGCTGTCCTCAGTACAGCACGGCACAGCACGGCACAGTGCAGTGCGGTACAGTATAGGAGCACAGCCATCCTCAGTACAGCACGGCACAGTACGGCACCATACCGCAGCACACCTGTCCTCAGTGCAGCACGGCACAGCAAGGCACAGCACAATACACAGCAGCAGAGTATGACGGTCGCTCTTGCTGGGACAGCGAGGGAGGTCAGAACGTGGTGCGTACGACCCGAACACTTCTATGCAGGCTTCAACAGAGCCAAGCAGGCTTGACACTAGGGCCCCACATTTAATCACCCTCATTCGCGCAGATTTATCCCATGCTTTGGACGCCATGGTAACAATACCCCTGACGACACGTTGGCACAAAGCGTCACATCTTCAGCCGGGAAACACGGTCGTAGTCTGTGCTGCTTCTGTGTGCCACGGCACGGCCGACGCTGATAACACCCTATCGCGACGCATCTGCTGTCTCGGGCCGCACCGCCAACCACTCAGCATCACTACTCCAGCGCCAACCGTCAAGCGGTCTAACGCCCGAGACGAGCCGATATCAAAGTCAACCCGACGGCGCGCTCCCAGAGGCAGCGGCGAGCATTAACCACCTGAGTGCCGCTCCGGCTGGGGATGGTTCTTATTGGCAATGAAGTGCCTCCTGCCCTCCCTCCCCTCCCCCCCCCTCCCTGTCGCCCCCCCCGCCAGCCACTGCCGGCAGCAACGCCCCCTCAGTACAACCCTTCGTCCGTACCTCCGATGATCGCCGTGGCGGTCGCCGGCCGTGACCAATCTGGAACGCGAGTTGAATGAGACGGGGCGCTGTCACGGGCCGGGACGCTCCGAAGCGGGCGCGTCGTCTATATGGAGATCGGCGGCCGACCGGGCCCGCGGCGGCGGCGGGCCAGGCCTGCGGCGGCGGCCGCTGACCGCGTCACGGCGGCCGCCCGCAGCGTCCGGCGGCCCGGGCGTGCGGCCCGCCCGTGGCAATCCGGTCGGTCCGCCGACGACGTCACAGGAACCGTGTGCAAGCCGAGTCAGGCGGGCGGCTGTCCGGAGACGGTCGCCGCCGCCGCCAGGGCCCGTCTGGACCCGCCGTCGGCCGATGAGCGGTCCCGCCGGGCGGCATCACGGCCGGGCCCGGCGGCGTCGTCGTCGGCGGCGGCGGCGCGATCGCAGCGGCCACCGATCGATCGGCACCGCCGCGTCGGGGGTCAATGTCGACCGACACAATGCCCGCCGGCGTCCGGTGTCGGCCGCCGCCGCGTCAAACGCCCCCAATGGTCGCGCTCCGAGCAATGACTGCCATCGCGCCCAAGCCGCCGCTTCACAATGGCGGCGCTGACCATCAGCTCGGCGCCGCCAGACCGCGCCGGTCCCGATCGGGCCCGGATCGCGGCGCGTGCGGTTCTCGTCTCGCGCTCTGCTCGGCCCCGCTGAGGCGGCTGGGTAATGGGACGCTGGTCCGCGCCACCGCCGCCAGCCGGCCACAACTCCCGCGACAACTCGGAATGTCGGACGTTCGCAGGCTGCCGTCACAAGCCGTCGCCGTCGACGAACCAATTAACTACTCCGGCCGGAGATGAGCCCAGTGACAAATCGCCACCGGCTTATCTCCGGCGCGGCAGCGGTGCCGCAGCGGTGCGGCAAATACGGCGCAAAAACCGGCCTACAACGCAACGGCCGCGGCAGGCCCCGAGAACACGTCCGGTAGATGGCGGGCCGTGACGCTTCTCGCCGTGACGTCACGGCGACCTACCCCACGCGGGTCGCCGTGGCTTCGGCGGCACGATGACCGGTCACAACCGGTCCCCCTCCCCTCCCGGTTGCTCGCAGCCAGCGCGGGCCGCCGCCGCGCCAGCCGCGCACCTGTGTCGGCGGCCGTGACCGGGTGGCGCCGCAGGTGCGAGGTCCGCGCCGCGCGCGCCGCGCGCCGCGCGCCCCGCCCCGCGCCGTCCCGCAGCGCCGAACATCTGGTCGGGCCGCCGCGATCCGACAGCCGGCAACGGCCACACGGCGACGAAGTGGCGGCGTTCTCCGAACGGCGCCGGCGGCGTCAGGCAGAGGCCGGCCGCTGTCGGCGGACGACGTCGGCCGAGCGAAGGCCGACGGCGCCGGATCAGCCGCTGCACGCCGGCGGCGTCCCACAGGCCCAACAGGCGGCCGTACGTCAGGCCGGCTCAAGCCCGGCCGAGCGTGCCGTAATACCCGCCGCCGCTGCCGCTGCAACTATCTAAGTCGCGGCGGACTTGCGCCGCCGTCACCGCAGATGAGATACGGCCGCCTCCCTCACGCGGCTGTCACTCGGCGGCGGTGAGATGGCTCTGGCAGCGTCACAGCTGTGCGACGTGCGGCGATCGGCAGACGAGGCTGCCGAGCCGCGCTCGCCGGCCACCGACGCCGGCCACGAGCGACGCTCGCCGACCGCTCACCTTCGGCGTTCTGGCGTAGCGACCCGTGCGGGTGTCGCGAATCGTCATGATGTCCAGCAGCTCCACCTCCTGTAGGCAGCAACATTCGGGTTGGTTACACCACTGACGCAGCAGCTAATCGTTTCGATCACCTAAAAGACGCCCCGTACATACGGCTCACACCGTACCCGTGACGGTACTGGTGATGTACAGCTGTAATGCCGCACGACACATCATCCGGTTGTCACGAGGTACGGGCGCTCGACAGTGAGCAGGCATAAATGAAGCCGTCACATCATGCGGGCGTGACACAAAAACGAAAGAAATGCTTGCAAAAAACCGGTTACACACGCACACTGCTGACTCCACAGGCACAAGCACTGATTGTCGGTACCTTCCCATCAGAATTCTTGTCCGGTTCTTAAGATTCGGAAAACCCGCGTCAAAAACACGCGCGACAGCCCGTCTGCCCGCAAATAAGCTGCCTTGAAAGTCCTTTAAATTATTGTGAAGGACCTGAATTCGCTACCAAAGACAAGACGCGGCGGTGCTGGAAGGCTGCCGAGCCCAAGGAAGGCGTTTGACCAAGGAAGGCGTTGAGCCCAACCTCGTATGTGCTCGTGGTTTGGCCCTTTCTGGTGATACTCCTGCAAATTTTTCCGGAAGTTTCAGAAGTTTAATTGCATTCATATTCTCGGTAATGGCGCTATTCGCTAAGTTATTCTACTACAAGTGTTATTTCCGTAATAACTGGCAATTGTGTCTAACTTCTTTAACATATATCACAAAACGGGATTCGTGACTGAAACTTGCACAGCTTGGTCAACAATGATTGAGAGCCAATTTACGTCCACTATACTTGGGCGTCGTGCTCACGGACGCCGGGTCTGAACGGCTGGACGCTAACATTCTTCCTGGCCTTGAACGCCGCATGGCCCGTGGGGTGGCAGGACCTGAATGGCGTTGCCATGGCGTCATGCACGCCTAAATGACCAAGAAATAGTCTGCGCATCTTCGCAGACATATAGCTCAGAAACTAGAGTATTAGGTCTCAAGTAGAGCAGGGCTGTGAACTGCACCGAATGATCTCCAAAATGACTGCTTCAAGTCAAAATATAATACAAATGTGGATACTCCCTTCAACGCAACGTTAACAGGGAAGAGGAGTTTTCACCCAGAACAACTAATGCATAACCAGGAGCAGGGGGATTGGCCAAAAATATGCAACCTCACTTGTGAACAGTCCCAGACTAATGCACAGTACTTATCAGAGTGGCTTCAACGATAATACAAAGTCTTACAACGGAAATACAGGGCATGAGGTATCCTGTGCAATTGTTCAGAAACGGGCTACATTTCAAGCTATGAACCTTACTTGTTTTCGCATATCACTATGTCACATCGACATGTGACGATGTGACATAGTGATGTGTCACACACTGTCGATGTCCATATGTCGACGTCAATATGGCGAAATACGGAATAACGGTATTGCTCACAGCTGTATGTCAGGGAGTAAAGAACCGAAATCCCGGCACCTTCCGTGATTTGCTCGTAAGCATGTATGAACTTTCCCGAGCAGACGATACATAATCCTGGCCGTTAAACCTGCACGAATACCCTTTTATCGGGGTTTGTTCCGGGAACCGGGAATCCCTGGTCTGCAGCGCGAGGGTTGGAGAAGATCGCTCCCGGCGGCGGGCAGCGTGGACCCCGGCGACCCCGCACAGGCCCAGCCGCCAGCCGCAACGCGAGCGTCAGCTCATCGACGAACAGCCGCGCCACTGATGACAGCGGCCAGGCGTCGGCCGTCTGGGAGCGGCTTAACTGTGGGCGGCGCCGGTGGCGACCACCGCCGCCATGAGCCTCCACGACACCCTCCAACATCCGGGCCCGACGGTCGCTTGTACGGGCGTCACGACAGCCTCCAACATTCGGGCCCGACGGTCGCTCGCACAGGCTCCACGACAGCCTCCAACATCCGGGCCCGACGGTCGCTCGTACAGCCTCCACGACGTCCTCCAACATTCGGGCCCGACGGTCGCTTATACGGGCGTCACGACAGCCTCCAACATCCGGGCCCGACGGTGGCTCGCACAGGCTCCACGACAGCCTCCAACATCCGGGCCCGACGGTCGCTCGTACGGGCGTCACGACAGCCTCCAACATCCGGGCCCGACGGTCGTTCGCCACAGGCTCCACGACAGCTCCCAACATTCGGGCCCGACGGTCGCTTGTCGGGCGTCACGACAGCCTCCAACATCCGGGCCCAACGGTCGCTCGTACAGCCTCCACGACAGCCTCCAACATCCGGGCCCGACGGTCGCTCGTACAGCCTCCACGACAGCCTCCAACATCCGGGCCCGACGGTCGCTCGTACAGCCTCCACGACAGCCTCCAACATCCGGGCCCGACGGGTCGCTTGTGCGGGTGTCACGACAGCCTCCAACATCCGGGCCCGACGGTCGCTCGTACAAGCCTCCACGACAGCCTCCAACATCCGGGCCCGACGGTTCGCTCGTACAGCCTCCACGACAGCCTCCAACATCCGGGCCCGACGGTCGCTCGTACAGCCTCCACGACAGCCTCCACATCCGGGCCCGACGGTCGCTTGTGCGGGGTGTCACGACAAGCCTCCAACATCCGGCCCGACGGTCGCCGTACAGCCCTCCACGACAGCCTCCAACATCCGGGCCCGGACGGTCGCTCGTACAGCCTCCACGACAGCCTCCAACATCCGGGCCCGACGGTCGCTCGTACAGCCTCCACGACAGCCTCCAACATCCGGGCCCGACGGTCGCTCGTACAGCCTCCACGACAGCCTCCAACATCCCGGGCCCGACGGTCGCTTGTGCGGGTGTCACGACAGCCTCCAACATCCGGGCCCGACGGTCGCTCGTACAGCCTCCACGACAGCCTCCAACATCCGGGCCCGACGGTCGCTCGTACAGCCTCCACGACAGCCTCCAACATCCGGGCCCCCGACGGTCGCTCGTACAGCCTCCACGACAGCCTCCGACATCCGGGCCCGACGGTCGCTCGTACAAGCCTCCACGACAGCCTCCAACTCCGGGCCCGACGGTCGCTTGTGCGGGGTCACGACAGCCTCCAACATCCAGGCCCGACGGTCGCTCGTACAGGCCCCCACGACAGGCTCCAACATTCGCGCCCGATGGTCGCTCGTACAGGCGTCACACCCCATCCCAACGCTTCAGAAGGCTCCTGAAAAGGCTCACATGCAACCTCCTGAAGAGCAAAGGACCTTTGCCAATCCAGTCTAGCAGATCCAAGGCAAGCCCGAGTGCTCTCTCCGCAACGCGAGCGTCAGCGAACGCATCAGGTAACCTCCACTAAACAAACGGGCGATCTTCTACAAACGCATAGCACCCTCCTCGAACTCACCACGTAATCTTCTTGGTACACGCCACGCAATCCCCTCTAAACACATCATTTCTCTTGCTCACAAACACAACGCAAGCGCCGGGGCCGTGACGAGCGCCGACCACAGGGCGCGCGCCGCGGGCCGGGCGCCTCACAGGCCGCCGGTCACGAGCCCGACGCGGCGTGACCTGACCCGACCGCGGCGGCTGGCCAGGTGTCGGGGTCACCCACGATCGGCAGCGGCCAGGCAGCCCCCCCCCCCCCCCCACATGGAGCGCCGTTTGCCGCTCGCAGAGTCGGCGCCCGTCGTCTGCCCGTCGCCCGCTGAGTTCGGGCGGGCGCGATAACCCACAGCGACCGCAGAACAAGGAGGCATTATGGCAACAATAACGGCGCGGCACCCATTAAACGGAGCGGTGGGAGTGAGCACAGAGGCACAGCAGCCACATCTCACGTCCTTGATTAGAGAGGAAAGCGACAGACGCGTCAAGTGGCAACCCATGGCAGCCAGCCAAGCGCGATGCTTTCAGCGATGTCTTCCCTGAGTGATGATTGGGGGGGGGGCCTCCGCCCCATTCATCACCCATGCGCCAACACGGCACGCATGCGTTGATATTGCTGTCGCCGGACGGGTTCACGGAAGCCCATCGGTAAGCGGCGCCGGCCGATGACTGAGAGTCGGGCGGCGCGCCGCGCGTGCCTGAGCGCCGCCGGCCCACCGGGCTGAATCAGGCCCTCCGCAGCGTGTGATTGGGTTTCAGGCGGCTCGCGAAGCCACGCATGCCGAAGCCGGCGCGGAGCCGCCAGCGGCGATCGCCCATCCAGCAGACGTCGGCCGTGACCGGAGCGGCGCCGCCATACCGGCCAGTGGTCGTCACGGCCGCGCGCGTCCGCGGACGGCATCTCCGGACCGGTGACGGACGCACGCCTCCCATCTCAGGGGAATCGGCACCCATCAGCGCCGCGCCGTCGAACGGGACGCCGCCACGATTGCGATGCCGAGCTCCAATCTGACACCGGTATTCTGGGCCCAGACGGAGCAGCGTTCCATAAAATTGCGTGTTGCAACATTTCCAATGTTTGTTGGAAACGTCGCAGCCCTGATATCTTCCTTCTTCGAAACCTCAAGGCGTGCCAGCAGCTCAGAAAATACACCAACGCTGCAGACGTTAAAGAAAAGGAAACGATTGGTATGCACGCCTCATAAAAGGAGACAAATGAAGCAAAAAGAAGGCGGACACTCCGAGCATCTTGAGTTGCAACGCACGGCGGGGGCGACAACTATTTGCCGTGTGATCGGCCGCACGCCAGCTCCAGATTGGCTCGCCCCAGCGCGGCCCGGCGGGACGCCGCGGCGCCGCCGGCGGGACACCTCGGGGAATCCCCGGGGGCGCCGGCCGCCGGCATTGTTGTCGTCCAATCAGGGCCACCGACGCGGCGGCAATACCGATGCGGCGGCGTCGCTGGGTCGCGCGCGGCCCGCCTTACAGCGAGCGCCGTAGTAGTGCTCGGCGGTCGAGCGCGGCGGGGGCCGGCGGCCCCTGACCGCCGCCTGCCACAGGCGGACACCCGGGGGGTGACATCGGACGCCGCGGCGGGACGGGCGTGGCGGTTGCCGTACGCTGACGCTCGCATCGCCGGCGCGGCCGCGTGCTGACGGCGGTTCCCGGGGTCACGGCGCCGGCAGCACGGCGGTCCGCAGCGCCGGTGGTCACGGAGTTCACGTGCTAATGGAGCTCAGGGCACAGGGTATTAATGGCGGTCACTGAGTCCGGAGACAGGTGGACGTCACGTAGCCTGGGCGTCCCTCCGTTCAAGGTGACAGTGTTGCCTGCTTGGATGGGTCTAAGAATGAGCCTAACTTGTACTCTCACTTGAATAGGTCTTCTGCTCAATACCGCCGCCGCAGCGGTAGCGGCCTGTGTTGAGCGTAACCTCTATACGCGGGCGGCGCGCACGTGCCACAAGGCGCGGCTGTATGGCTGCGGTCCCAGCTGGAGCACTCGGGCGCTGGGCACGGACGCCGCCCCCGAGAAACGGGCCGAACGGCCTGCGGGGTCGGAGCTGCGCCCGGTTGCGCAGCCCATGCCAAGTCGGCCGCGGCTGCCGGCCGGCTGTCGGGCGCTGGCCGACGGAGCGCGGCCGACTCCGACTGAGTAACGCGTCACCCTGAGGCGTCAGCGCGTCGGCGGCCGGCGCTGAATCAGCGGCCGGGCCGCGGCCAGCAGCGCGCCTGGCGAGAACACCAGGACTCGGCCAGCGCTGAATCAGCGGCCGGGCGGTGGCCAGCAAGGCGCCTAGCCCGAGAACACCAGGACTCGGCCAGCGCTGAATCAGCGGCCGGGCGGCGGTGGCCAGCGGGGCGCCCAGCCCGAGAACACCAGGACTCGGCCAGCGCTGAATCAGCGGCCGGGCCGCGGCCAGCAGCGCGCCTGGCGAGAACACCAGGACTCGGCTAGCGCTGAAACAGCGGCCGGGCCGCGGCCAGCAGGACGCCTGACGAGAACATCAGGACTCGGTCAGCGCTGAATCAGCGGCCGGGCGGGGCAGACAGGGCGCCTAGTCCGACAACACCAAGACTCGGCTAGCGCGGAGAATTTGGGGCGTACCATGAATACGTGGAATGTATCGGTGGCAGTGCATGCCCAGCCTCACCACTTCTCAGTTTGACCTCGTGCATCTCGGCAGATGCCGTTATGGTGCCCATACTATGCTTTGATACGAGTCCGCTGTTCTGATTTTGATCCGGTGCCTCATCGGCCGACAGCTGTGGGGGCACGGTTGGACCGTCAGCCCGCATACGTCCAGTGTCCTCACCAGCAGTATTTCACCACGTGTTGCCCGGCTCCAACGGCGCCACGACTATCCCCCCCCCCCCCCGCAGACGATCTCGGGTGCTGCGTCGATTAGCGTACGGCGTGTTACCGGAGTGCAGGTCCTGGTCTGGCAGGCTGCGGGCAAAAACCTGTGCGCGGGCTGTTCCCGTGATCTGCATATATCTGTCTTCAAGCCTATCTGCTTACCTGTCTATCTGCCTCAGGATTCATTCGGTCCCGCGAGGGTCTGGCCGTCCTCCACTGGCCTGCCTATGACCCCTCTCTCCAACCCGACAATGAGCCATGACCCGCCTCTGACCTCTGTCCCTTCCCCGTGACCTCCCCAGAGCCGGCAGCCGGCGCGGCATGGCTCTACGCCGTCAGGAGGCCTATTTTCCGTACCGGCGCCGGCGACGGGCGGTGCCAGGTCCACGTCGCCCTGCTGACCTGCGCTAAACATGGCCGGCGGTGGGGACACAGCGACGCGGCAGCCAGCCGTTGGCCAGCTGTGCTGTGAGAATCTGCCGCACCTGCGAGCTCAACTGGCTCACCAACACCTGTTGACACGTGGCAATGCACAAGCCGTCCACCACGAGTCCTCGGTGCTATCTCTTCTAACGCGTTTGAGTTTTTAACGTCGTTATTAATTATCAATATATATATATATATATATATATATATATATATATATATATATATATATATATATATATATATACATATATAATACATATGCATATTATATATCATATATATTATACTATATATTAGTCGTAACGTCTTCCGTCGTTTATTAGTTTTTAACGGAGCTTTTCGTCGAAAACAGTGCGTCATGCGACAAAGACTTAGCTGATATGTCGCATACTGTCGCATAAAAATAACTTTTCAACGCTTCGCTACTGCACCACAGACAGGCGCAGCCGAGGGGGACGGCTTAACTCTAAGAACCGCTTTTTAAACTTTCCAGCGAAAACAACAAATTATTCTTAGAGTGTCCATCAAGACCTCCTTTCTGTAGCATTACCAAATCCTCAACCGATTACAAAAACGTAGTTCCCTCTCCTTGAGTAGGCTTAGCCGGTTTAAGCCGTTCAGATGCCACGAGCGCCATCAGAAACGTCACCGTTTGCTGCAGGAAAATCCCTCAGCGCTGCCTCAGTTCGGCGAAAGTCTGCTCCCGTCGAACGAACGCTGGGTGCTGGGCGCCCACTCGGTGGTATGCCCTACGCCGGGGACTCCCGCCCAGAAACCCAGCGCCCCGGCCGTCGCGTCACCCACACCCGGCGCCATCCGGTCCCCGCCGTCTCTGCGCCGGTGTGTCAAGGTGCCGCGGTTGCGACGGCGCCTCACGCCCGCCCCGCCCGCTCACCTTGTTCTGGTCCATCACGTACAGGTAGAAGCCGTTCGGGTCCACCTTCAGGGTGACCGGCACGCCGGTGGGCGAGTCCTGCAACAGCGAGAGCGTCCGCTATACATGGTGGAACGCCAACCCCGCCAGACAGCGCGCCGTTACCCGGCGGCTCGGGGCTGGCAGCGGCAGCGGCAGCGGTAGCCGCACGCCAGACGGCGCGCCGCTGCCCGGCGGCTCGGGGCCGGTAGCAGTAGCCGCACGGCGGACGGCGCGCCGCTGCCCGGCAGCTCGGGGCCGGTAGCAGCAGCGGCAGCGGCAGCGGTAGCCGCACGCCGCAGACACCAGCCATACAGGATCACCATAATTAGACGGGGAGATGATGATATGACGCGGGCCGCCGGGAGACGAAAAACGAGGAGCAAAAAGAGAACATGTCCTCTCAAAACACACACACACACACATACACACACAGATACACAAACACACGGCGGCAACAAGCGGGCGCTGTTTGTTCAGCGGCGGCAGTAGCCGGGCGTTTCATCATGCCCTTCAAACGAGGACTCGTGGTCTGAGGCCTGGGGCGCCGAGCTGCACAATCTGACGGCATGCCAATGGGCAAAGGCCACACGGAGAAAGGCGGTCTCGGCGCTCGCAGTCGGCCAGCTGCACGATGGTGCGCGATGTACCGAGAGGGGCGGGGCGGTCGTATCGTTACCACGGAGGTACACTACTCCCGAGGAGACTGCCGGTGGCAAAGAAAGTTGTTGCAATGCTCCGTCAAGCACGCGGAGCGATAACACCTTAGCAAGCGCTTCACGTGTGCCTAAACAAGCGGTGCCCACTCAGGGACACGGCACAGCTGACGTGTTTCAAAGAGCAAACTTCGGAGCTGGAAGTCCGGAGTATTCCCGCCATTTCCTGCACGTACGTCAGCCCATACAAGTTTAGGTGTAGCCAGCCAGCTGTGCAGGATTGGTAACGCGATTCCATCTCATGGCCGCAATGTCCTCCTGGCTGGCAGAACTCCGGCCGGGACCAGACGAGAATAGGCCACTGTGGCAAGTGAATTATGCAGCGTGGTGAGCAGTCTGCCAGCTTGGCTTGCAAACTTAGACGCTGCAGATGCTTACCTTGCAAAATTATTACGACTACCGACACATGTAGCACCTAAATCGGTTTCGACCGCTTAGCACAGCATTACCATTCAAAGATCAGAGCTATTTGCGATGAGGCGCGATTACAGTACCAGCTGCTCCTCCACTCGCCACAATCTGGGCGATCTCGGCGCCGTCACGTCAGGCATCCAGGCAGCGTAAATGAACACTGATCACGGTCCTCTCATCTCTCCCGTCACATCTCCCCGTGTAAGTGAACGCCGATCACGGTCCTCTCATCTCTCCCGTCACATCTCCCCGTGTAAGTGAACACCGATCACGGTCCTCGCATCTCTCCCGTCACATCTGCCCGTGTAAGTGAACACCGATCACGGTCCTCTCATCTCCCCCGTCACATCTGCCCGTGTAAGTGAACACCTATCACGGTCCTCTCATCTCCCCCGTCACATCTGCCCGTGTAAGTGAACACCGATCACGGTCCCCTCATCTCCCCCGTCGCATTCGCCTCTGTGGCGACGGACAGGCGCCGACTGTCATCCGAAAGCATGGCGCCGGTTCGGGAATACCGACGTACCAATTGTTTCCTGGCCGATAAAACCCTCCTGTAGCCGGAATACTAGCAGCGTAGTGGTCACGCTGCGCATCTGGGAAACCAGAGGCACAGGGTTCGACTCCCGCCTGCCGGGGTGAGGGACAAGCGACGCCGTGCAGGCTCAGCAGCTGAGCGTATCGTTAATCCTCCACTGCAATGACGCCCTTCTGTGACCAGCATCCCGCCTCCGGGCGGCGTCAGACGGCCGGCGACATCAGCAGGAAACCGCTGACAGCAGCCGTCACAGCGGGCCGCCCAGGCGCCACGGCGGCTCCGGAGGCGTCACGGGAGTGCCGGAGCGCCGGCTGCGATCCTCGACCGATATTCATGGCGACGAAGCGCACCTTGCGCCGTTCAACAATGAACGACCTGTCGCCCGGTCCGAACCATCCCGCCCTAACCTGACCGCCGACCGGGCCGCTGGATGAGACCGGCGACCGTTCCGTTCCAGTGGTCTCGCCCCGCGCGTCAGCGCCCACCACCATTTCTGGGGCCAGTCCGGCTGCCGGCGCCAGCCCGCCCAGCGGGAACAGCTCGGAGTGCCGCTCTGCCGGGGACGGGTCGGCTACCGAATACGCGCGGCCTGACGGGAACTCCAGCTGGCATCACGCGGTCCGCGCGGTGCGTCCGGCGGCGGCGGCGAGTCCGACGCCGCCGCGCGGACTTTGGATAGGCGGAACCAGGCTGGCCCAGTCCCAGCCGTGCGGTGACTACCTGGCCGTCACGGCCAGAACGTTCCTCAGGCAGCGTCCCGGCACGGCCCAACGCCGCCGAGCGCCACCACACAACGCAGCAGACGACCGTCGTTGCCGTCACGCCACGCCCCGACCCCGCTCAGAACGAGCGGAAAGCGCGACCATCACCCCGAGAGCCGCCTCATCGACATCACGTCACCGGTCATATCCATCCAATACGCGGCGGCGAGCCCCGGGGCGCCCGCCCCCTCGTGAAGACCGCGGCGGTCGCTGCCTGCGGCCGCGGCGCAGCAGCGGCCAGCCGGCCAGGCGCGGACGGCGCCCGGTCCCGGCCGCCGACGGCGCGCGCTCGGAGAGTGACCGGGCGCGCCGAGCGACCATCCGGCGGCCGTAAAGCGCGGCCCTGCGCCCCGCCGGCCGGGCGGCCCCACTTTACGAGCGGTCGATGCGTGATGATCACCGACGGAAATGGCCGAATCATGCGGCACGGACCCGGGCAACCCGACCGGAGCCCATTCCGGTCGGGATCCGACACGGGCTTCAAGCTGGGGCCGGCGGGAACGAAAATGCCGCACGAGGGGCCCGCAGCCGCCTTTCCACGCGAGCAGGCGGCTCCAGCTGGAACTAATGCATCCTGAGTCGCTCGTAGATTCCCATCGACACAGCTTGACGCTCGCCACAGAGATCGCGAGGTTTCCGGCGCTTCGCCACGTGCAGTGGCGAGAACTGCTGAACGGCTTCATATTCAAAAACCTTCGGGACAACGGTATTTTCTCCAACTGAACCCCAGACCCAGCCGGTTTGGTGTTGCCGTCTGATTACTGTTACGGCAGGGGTCTTACCTTATATGGCATTTGACCTTATCTGCCTAACGAGGCAAGCAAAACATGTCGCGTGCTGTGGTCTCGTTCGCATTGGCTATCGGATGATTTAGTGCAAAATGCAACTGTATACGATCGTGTCTGAGCTAGGCGTGCTGAAATCGCGACGCAAAGCCAGTTTTCTGGAATTCGTCACGGCCGGCTCGGATTTTCCATTTCAAATGATGATTTCCGCGGAGTTCCTCCGTCGCAGCCTTTTCTCGTCACTGGCAAAAGACATGCCTAGTTCCACAAGATTTACACCAGCTTTATCTCCCTGCCGAGAGCATTTTGTTGAGCGTTGAATTCGTGACCAAACTGCCTTTGTAATGAGTGAAACACGACGTCCGGGTCCGTCGCAACCACCCTGGCCGGCGATGCATTGGCAAGTGTCCGGAGCTTGCAGGGCAACATCACGACTGTCGTCCGCCAGCACAACAACCTCCGGTGGCAGACGGCGGGAACGGCGCGGACCTCCTGCCGGACCAGGACAACCCGAAGGGTTGCCAGCGCGCGCAACGCCGCAGCCGCCGCCAGGCAGCGCACGCCGTCCTGTTAGCCACCAGGCGGAGCCGCGAGCTCGCCAGGCGGGCAGTGGAGGAGAAATTTCGCTGAACCTAGTAGCCACGGGACTTCGACGCGCGGTGAAGCTCATCCGTGAGAGCAGGCCTGGCGCGTTCCACAGGCACCTTTCGGCCCGGAGGAGGCTCGGCAGATGCGGCGCTGGTTTGGGAACGCGGCACTGGGAACGACAATATTACCCACAGCATGTCGCGAGACAACGTCCCTGAGTGCCGGACCTGCGCCGGAATCCTGGCCATCCACATCAGGCACCTCAGGCATCCCCCGCTCCGTGACCTGCGGAGGCGGGCTGTCATCGGTCCGACACCCAATACGGACACTCGGGACAGGCGTCCCGCTCCTGTCTGCGGCCGCCTCCGCCGGCTCTGCGCTGGGCGCCCAGACTGCCGCGCCGCGCTCTCCTCAGTCGTGCTCACAGGACGCCGGCGGCGGCACCGTCCCGCTCCTGTCTGCAGCCGCCTCCGCCGGCTCTGCGCTGGGCGACCCGACTGCCGCGCCGCGCTCTCCGCAGTCGTGCTCACAGGACGCCGGCGGCGGCACGACTCTGTGCCCTTCGGCGGTGTGCGACTGCGGCCGCACACTGCACCCGGTCTTGGACGACAGACGCGACGGCCAGCTGCGGCGCCGCTGGACTTCTTTAGCGCATTCGCACCGCATCCTATGACCTCATCACGAGCTGCTTCCTAAGGACTGCCGACGACTTCGCCGTTTTGGTCGGCGACCTGCCGGCCCAATGCCACCGCCAACACCACCCAGCTGGCGGCTGGGCTGGATGCCCCGGTCAGCGTCGCAGACCACGCGGGCAGCGGATCGTAAATCTACGTCGCCCCCGAGTCCCTGCCACGAACCCTGGCGGCCTCACCTCCCCATCAAAGCCCCGCCACACGACGATGACGTCACGTCACTTGCCAGTACGCCTGCACACCCGCGGAGGTCGTCTGACGTCATGGCAAGTGTCGGCGCGTGGCTGGGACTCGCAATCAGCACCAGCGAACGCGTCGGCACGCGGCGCTGCCGGCAGTGCAGCGAGAGACCCGCAACTCTCGGCTTGGCATCAGCGAGACGGCTCTGCGTGTGCTGGAGGTCGGAGGACGCGGAGCCCGCACGTCCCTTCGGCTCCTAAACTCTCTCGGACGTGTGGGTGCTGAAGGACATGACAATGATGGGGGAGGAAAACCGTGGAGTCCATCCCGGCTTCATGGCAGCGTCCCAGACGAACGTCAACCCACGTTTCTCGGTAGCGTTTGGCATGAGCACGGCACAGACCGACTGGCCCGAGACCGGCAACTCGCTCAGCCACGCCACCTGTTCAGAGGAGTCTGTATCGACCACAAAGGGCGTTGAGCGATTTTCCGTGCGGCTCGGCCTCAGCTGTCACTGCTGCAGTGCCGCTCAGTCCCGCACACACGGACGTCTCTGCCGTCGACTCTGTGTCCAAACAACTGAGCTGGGCCGCCCGCCACCGGGCCGGCGCATCGACCGTCGCGTCACCGGTGCACAGCAGCCAGGGGCTGGCGGCGAGGTTCGGCATGTCGAAGGCGACGGGCCCAGCCCCGGTCTCAGTCTCGCCAGCCGTCCGGTCGACTCGGCATCACCTGGTGCGTCGTCACCGAGACGACCAGGGTCAAGGAAGGCCGGCGCTGTCCCGGGCTCGACCAGCGCCGCACACCAGTCAACCGCGCGGGGCCATCGACGGGGGTGATGGTGATGGTGCGGGACAAGGATCTCCTCAGCAAGGATCTCCTGGCCAGGACAGAGCCAAGAAGTGCATCGCTTCGCACGGAACCGGCAGCCGCCTCATCTGGAACGGAGCGTTGATACGCTTCGAAGACTGGAGGCCGGTCCAGCGTGCCCCGCTCAATCTCTCGTCTGTCAACGCGGTGATCTGCTCCCAGCTGTTAATGCCTTGCCGCCGCTGTGACTAAGCACCTGGAGAGTCTGTCTCACGTGCTGAGTCAGCGGACGCATGCCCCCGACGCGTGCCGGCGGCGGCACAACGCTGCGGTCCGGCGCATCAGGCGGGCGGCCTGATGACAGCTCGGCCCAGATCCCCTCCAGACGAAGCCGGCCACCGGCCTCACGGATCTCCGATCTACGCATCAGTCTCGGATCTCGGATCTTCGGATCTCCCAGATCTCCTCCCGACCACGTGATGCTTCCCCCACGTCTCCGAGACTTCCAACGACGGCTCCCGGCGTTCGCTGGCGTCCGCCACGGGAGGGAGATGTCAAGTACGCAGAGCTCGCGCGACAGCTGCCGTGCGCTTCCGCCAAACCCAGGCGGGTGGAGGTCCTGCGGCAGGCTCTCGCGGTTCATAGTCCGCCGCCAGCCATGCACTGATCCAGCGCCCGCGCTTGCAGCCGGACGCGCGACTGATGGGTGAACTCGTGGCGAGCGGGGCGGTGCAGTGACGCCGTGACGCGTATGTGGGACGCGTCACCGGTCATGAACAATAGAGAACGAGGGCGTGCTCACTTTTGTCGACGACTATTTATATCTGCGTTTTTATTGTCCAACTCGGTGTGCTGGCAGGCTCTTTTATAAAAAGGAGTGTATTTATAGCCACCGGAGTGCCTACGTCGCGTGACATGTTTACAAATTCATAAACGAACGAATCATATAGGGAATCGTAGCCTGTTGGATAAACATACGGCAGTCATTCCTTGCAACGCAGCGGAATGTCCACACAGCGTGGCCTCGGGGCACGACATAAACTCCGTACCGCCAGCGCAACACAGCCTGGGGGAGGGGGCTTTCGAACGTGCGGTGTGATTCGCTACTGGCCGGCTTACTAGTGGTGACGACCATACGTGAAAGCAGGCGCAGGAATCTAGAGCTTTGAACGGCTTTTCGCACGGAGATTTAACAAAGACGATCCATGTTTTGTGCGCCTTTGGTGACCCTGTGCAATTATAGTGTTATATGCTGAAATTTGTTCAGTTTTGCCTGATAACGTCGTTTGACCGGTACCTCCTGGCATATTTAATGTCGATAACTGTCAGCAAAAAATGTCTAAGCTAATAACGCCAAAAACAGGAACTCACGGTTTGTATTGTGATCCGTCTCCAAATGTGGTAATCTTCCCCTTGAGAAGCAAAAATGGTTTCGATATCCATACGTGCGGTTTGTTTGTCATACACGGTCCTGGTATCGACGGCGAGCGTCGAGAAGATATGATACACGTGTGTATGTTCGTGTCCATCAAATGTACGCAGTATCTATCGGGCATGGCTCATGGGACACCAAGCCGATGTCGTCGCAGCATTCACGTTAACGTTTGCTTGTTTTTGTTTTATTTTATTTCAAACTGGGATAGGCAGCGCGATAGCATAAAGAGAAACCATCTAATATTATATATATATATATATATATACACATATATATATATATATATATATATATATATAATATAAACAAAAGCAATAGGTGCATAAGCCATGTGACTTAAATCTGGACATTTCTCCCAAAAGAAAACACAAGATAACAGACAACCGTTGAAAAAAGAGCTCTACAAAGACGCTTCCCCCATGAAGCTCGCGGACGTTTCACACCCCAGTTTTAACACTTAAATGGTGCAGTCCTAGAAACACTCGACGAGCACCCGACCGCTCTCGTTCATGTTTGTTACAAACGGTTAGGCGTGTCTAGTGCGTGTATAGTGTCTGTGCACGAATAAAATGATGGCGTATCAGACCTGTGACCGTAGCTACTGCGAGGAACGGGATACTTTTGTATCTGAGCGAGATATTCATTAAGTGGGAAGATGCCGGACCCTCTTCGGGTATTACAGATATCTCCGAATGTTGACGCGTGCGGGAGCTTCGGAGGAGTTTCATCAGTGCTGGTCATATCTGCTTAAGTTTCGTTGATTTCCTTGGCGTGATATCTGTGTGCGAAGTGCCTCGGGTAGCTTGATCCACATGCGAGTGGTGTTTGGTATGAATACTCGCTGAGGAAGACCTGGAGTTTCTGAGTGTTTTGCCAGTGTTTGTGAAGCATGTGTGGGGAGTATCTGCCTAATATAGTGAGGTTGTAGGTGTTTTGTGTTCATCAGCTTGTGCAAAGTGTGTGCGACCTTAATCGTGTCTTAAGTGTGGTCTGCCTAAAGCTTTGTCTCTATTCATCAGCCAACGCCCTGAGTGATGTTCCTGTTACGGGTCTGGCCGCTGTTTTATGCTTTGTCTGGTCGTTGTTCGTCAACAGGCGTGTTTGATGTCATGTTTCACGTAATGTTCGACGTGAGCGTATGTCCAATGGCTGGCGGTTTGGCCATGCGTGGGGCGGGACCCGCGACTCGGACATCACCACTCACAGCGGCCCGTCAGGTCACGTCAAACCACCAGTCTGCACGACATGCCGCCACTTCCAGCCAAAAACACCGCTTCTGACAGCGGCCAGCAGTCAGTTTGGAGAATGTGTCACGCGGCCTCACAGCCCACGCGGCCCCACAGCCCACGCGGCCCCACAGCCCACACGGCCCCGCAGGCCACGCGGCCCCGCAGTTCACGCGGTCCCACAGCCCACGCGGTCCCACAGCCCACGCGGCCCCACAGCCCACGCGGCCCCACAGCCCACGCGGCCCCACAGCCCACACGGCCCCGCAGCCCACGCGGTCCCACAGCCCACGCGGTCCCACAGTGCACGCGGTCCCACAGCCCACGCGGCCCCACAGCCCACGCGGCCCCACAGCCCACCCGGCCCCGCAGCCCACGCGGCCCCGCAGCCCAAGCGGCCCCACAGTCCACGCGGTCCCACAGCCCACGCGGTCCCACAGCCCACGCGGTCCCACAGCCCACGCGGCCCCACAGCCCACGCGGTCCCACAGCCCACGCGGCCCCACAGCCCACGCGGCAGGGTCCAAACGGGGAAGGCCGCGCAACACGGCAGGCTCCGACCAACGCTACAGACTAAACTTAAGGAAGCCTCAGTTTGTTTGACTGTTCCCCACACGCCTGGAACAGTCAAACAAAAATGTATCATGCATCATGTTCCCTGAAAGGCGCTCTGCTGAAATGCAATCTCAGTCACCCCCATGAATCCCAAAAAGGCCACGCTGTGTGACTCTTAACCCGGGACGAGGCATTGAATTCGCCGACATCGTAACCAGCAACGCCGTAAGTAAAGTCGACACAGCCCGGCGAGAGCCAGGAAGCGTCCCGCAAGCCGTCGCGTCGGCCGACCCTTCCACCCTGCGGCCAGCGCCCGTCCGCGCTCCGGCGTCATCCTCTCGAGCGACGCACGCGACCCGCCTGCTGGCCGCCCACGCCGGCGGACGTGGATCAATCCGTGCCCGCGACCGGCCCGGCGATTCGCCGTCTATTTTGGCCGCGGGCCGGCAGACGAGCCGCCGTCAGGGCCGCACTGAGCCCGGGCCGGCGCCGCGTGGCGCGAACCTGTGGCGCCAGCGCCGCGGCGGCCGCCGCCCGCTCGGCGTCGCCCCAGCTCGCGCCGCGCCGCCGTCACAGATCACAGGTCGCCGTCGGCGGATGAAGGATTGCGAGAGAAAACGCATCCTTGAACGCCCGCGTCCGTGAGCGACGGCCGAAGTATTCAAATGCATGGGTGATTCGGCCACTGAGGTCGCCTCGACCCGGTGGATGCGGGCTGGTGGGCGTTGGCTCGGGTCGCGTGGATCCATAGCCCGGTACGGGCCGGATTTGTGGATGGGGTCGGACGGCTGAAGGTGGTGTCCGGGGGAAGCAGCAGTTCGACGGGAAGGCTCTGGAGCTGTCGGGAAGCGAGATGGGGAAGTGACAGCCTGATAGGGGGAACCTTGGGTTCCACGGGAGGCACGCTCGAGAGACGGAACCCAGACGGCGACACCAGACCAGAGACGGAGAGGGTTGGGGTCCAAGAGGCCTGTTGATGCTAGGCGGCGTCGGCAGACCAGACCAGCAGACCAGCGGCCCGGCTGACAGCTCAGTGTTGACCGAGGGCCAGGAGTCTCATTACTGGCTAGGATCAACCTGTCGTCCGCAAATGATCTCCGGCTGGCGGCGCGCGCGGGCCTACCCCGACCGAAAACAAATTGTGCATCTGCCGAGGTCCTATCGCCCTGAGGTCTGCCACACAATAGGTGAGTCCGAGCGAAACCAGCCAGAGGCCGACTACCAGACTGCCGTCCGCCAGCGCGCCCAGCCGGCCGTCAATAGCGGCCCGCCACCGCGCCGGGCAGGGCAGGGTGGTCCGACGGCCGGCCGCGACACGCCCCGCGCGGGGTCCGCCCGGCGACCGGGTGGCATCATTTCCGGCCTGGGGTCATCAGCGGCGGACGCGGCAGCGCGGCATCAGTCCGGATCGGCCCGCGGGCAGCCGGGATCAGCCCATCACGGCTGCGAGGCGCGGGCTCCGCGGCGCCGGCATCAGCCCGGATCGGCCCGCGGGCAGCCGGGATCAGCCCATCGCGGCTGCGAGGCGCGGGCTCGGGCGGCGCCGGCGTCATTTGCAGGTGAAAATAACCAGAGTAACGCGTTGATCCAACGCATAGCGACTGCGTCGTCGGAAGCAACGGTAACTTTAGCCGGCCCAATCACCCTCGTCCCACGCATTGCAGGTATACGGCCAAACATTTCATTTATTATAAACTTTCGGGACCGCAGGATAGATACAGCACGAGAGCGAAACCAGCCGCCTTGACACGTAAAACAAACAGACCGAAAGGACAATATTATTTCTCCCCAATTTCACTGCTTCGTTTAGCACGTTTAACACATGCTACCTGCCATGAAACCTCCAAACACGCCGGCGCGCGCCGCGCCAGTTGCCCCGCGCTCGCGCGCCTCACTCGGGCGCCGGCACAAGGTCGCGCCGCGAGGCCGGCCAACCCGCGGCGGCGGCAGGGGGTTCCCCGGCCTTGCCTCGGCGGAGCGGTGGCGGCGTGCGTGTCGCGACCACGCCGCTCTAGCCCGGCCGTCAGCCGGACTGGAGCCCGTCGCAGCCGATCCCGTGTGGCGGCGGCGGCGGCGGCGCGCCGACACGAGAGGCCGGCTGAGGCAGCGGCCGGCGCGCCGTCGCCGCGCCAGACGTGCCGCTTATCGCGCCTGCCGCCCGACAGCCGGTGGCGCAGCAGCCGATTGAGACGGCTCTGCGGCGTCAGCTGATCGGTCGGCGGGGAGGAGGCGATGACGCCGAGCGACGCCGCTCAAACATCGCTGCAGAGCGCTCTACACTGGCGGCCAACAGTCGGACCGAACGCATCGCCAAGGCTGCGCGAGTGACACAAACTGTCGCGAGGCGACAGCGTTCGCACGCACGCCTTGTGTCGCCACGCGATCTGTCACTGCGATTCCCATGATTATCGGACAGTGATGCTGACAGCTGAGCGGCTGGCTGGCGCCGCGGCACGGCCGGCGGCCGGCCGAGTGTCACAACAGCGCCGGCGCCGCAGCGGGGAGGCCAGCGGCGCGCCGGTCGCACGCTCCACACAGGAGGTGCTCCCGTTCCCACCGCCGATGTCGAACGACCATGTCCCACCGACAGGCGCGCGTCATACGGCCAGCCTCCAGCACGAGGGCTCGAGGCATCGCCGCTACAGAGTTTTGTGGGATCCGTAAAGCGAAGCTATAACATGCGCCGGTTTCGGAATGTAGGCAAAAGAACTAAAAGCGGTTGAGTCCAATGCGTGTTTGGCTGGCGGTTATTGTTTCCTCGCTTTGTCTCACTCGTCATCTATAAACGAGCAGTGCGGGCGTCCACTTACAAGCCCACGCGGCATTTATATCCGTACCTTATCGAAAAACGGCATGATGAAAAGCCGAAACAGATATTCCATAGCACTCCCTGCTACGAAAACGAGAAGGTTAGCATATTAAGTGCCATGCAAATGACAAATGAAGATTGTCAGTACAAAAAGGGAGAATGAAATGGTAATAACAAAGGTCAAAATAACAAATGATGCGTGGGACGTGTCAGAGGAAATAATTAATTGAGGGTTTGTGCGCCCATGTCGCATAACTGAAAGAGAACGAAGCTGCAGATCCACCTTGTGAGACTGGCCCCAGGCGGGCGTTTACCGTCGCGGGGCCCAGCCAATGGACTAAAAAACACGCCACATTCCAGCGCTGATCTTTTTTAAGCTGCCCGTCGTTTAATCATGAACAGCACGCACCACCGATGGAGGGTGGCGATAAAACAGTTGCGCTATTTTACGACGCTGATGTCATTGTAGACAATGGGGGCTTTAACCGTAACTGGCGGTTACTCAATGAACAATTCAGAACACAGGAGAAGGCGGCCGGAGGGCAAGGGCACAGTCCACTCATGTCCCACTAAACTATAACATAAGCGCTGCGACTATAAGTATAATAATCCACCCCATTACTGACCGCAGAGCGGATGTGGCGCGCCCCGTTTGGCGCCGCTGCCATGCCTCTGTCTCGGCTGCGTGCCGCGGCGTCGGTAGGCGGCAGGCGGCGCGGCAGGAACGCCGTCCAGACCAAACGCCGTCCCCATGGGCGTGCGCGCGGCGCCGTGGGTCCCTATCTCCCGGCCGGGAGCCGATAAGCACGAGTGGCCGCCCACCAGCGGCCCAGATGGCCGATGGGGACAGAGGCGCGGCCGCCGCCGCACCAGGCCGCTCGCCGGCCGGCCCGGGCGGCCGCGGCTCGGTGGGCGGCGCCCACGCCCGGCGGCAGGCGGCGCCGAGTCACACAGGGATCGAGCGGCGGCGGCGACGGCGCGGCCGCCGGTCCGTAGCGCGGCCTGAAGAAGCAACAGGCCCCCGGGACGGATGTGACGGCGGGTGGGGAGCGGCGCCGCACCGTCTCACGGGAGCTGGCGGGCCGCGGCCAGAGCCCGGGTCACGGCCCCAGAGTCACGCAGGACGGCGCCGGCGCGGCTCAGCCGGGCCGGCTCCGCCGCAGGCCGAGCTGGAGGGAGACACCGGGAGTGGCCGCCCTTGCGAGCACAGCCACAACAGGCCTTCCCGCACCTCGGCTGACCAAGCAGCCGCAGGGAGCCTGACGTCTGTCGTCCGAGTTGTGCGTAAGCGAACGGGTGGGACAGGACGCTGGCGTTCCCAAGCTGCCATAGCATGGTTATCCGGAAGCACGCCTGCCACCCGCGTCACACGCATTGATTTATCTGGCTGGCCGGCTGGTGGCTGCAGTTTGTGTACGAGGACGTAAACAAAAAGCTATGTAACGCCATTTGTCGCCCGGCAAATTCAAGGCATACATTCATGACAAGCCTTCTCAACGAATACTGAGCACTCGTCGCGATCCTGCGCATGACGGCTGTCTGTCAGGTGCTGGACTCCTGACGGTCGGCTCTCTTCGCAATGAGCACCTTAGGTCGAGACAGGGCCCGTTAAGTGGTGTTAAACCCCCGAATGGGCCACAGTTTAGAAGATCAAAGAGAATGGCTTCGTATGAAAATCTTATCATGTTAAAGTTCACATTCACACACTTTGTGTGTGCATATGGATGGAAACTTATGCGGGTCCACTGAAAAGAGCAAACAAGATAGAAAAGGCACGAGGAAAAGTCAAACAAGTGCGATCGTTGGGCGCACTGTCCTATAGGTGTAACAAGCCATCAGTAGGTAGGTTTTAAGTTTTCCAAGGCAATTTTTACTACGTTACGGCACCAGTTCATCTTACAAAGACTACGTGACATTCGAAATTGTTTTTGCCCGAATCGGCTCCATCGCCGTTTCCCTCGGACGTTCCTTCAGCCCATCCGTGGCAGGCCGGATGTTCGGTGGACCCTACACTGTACATCACTGTTCGGAGTCCGGACCGGCGTGAGCTCACTGTGACGTCCGACAGGGCCGGATGTTGAGTAGACCCTACACTGTACATCACTGTTGGGAGTCCGGACCGGCGTGAGCTCACTGTGACGTCCGACAGAGCCGGATGTTGAGTGGACCCTACACTGGACATCGCTGTCCGGAGTCCGGACCGGCGTGAGCTCACTGCGACGTCCGACAGGGACAAACCGATTGCGCTGAAGCGAGTTTGATCACAGGGCTTTTTCCAGAAGTCAAACGTCTGTCGTTGTGGTAGTAATCCTACGTTCCGGCGGCATTGAGAGGACACTATTTGGACTGGCCATCCGTCTGTGGTCTGCTGAATCTTCTCTCAGATCTCACGACTGTCCAACAGACGGCAAAAATCGACCGTTATGGAGGCTCGGGCTTTATCGCCACCAGCACAGAGCCGTTGTTGCAGACTCTCGAGCGCCGAGGCCAATGTCATTGGAAGTCAATAGTTCGGGCGAAGAGAAAAAAACACCGACTGGCACGCAAACACAGTTCTGCGCTCGACCTTCGTTCCCCACGCAAACGCCGTGCTCCCCGACAGCACAGCTCAATCTTGAGAGTGGCAATTCAATTTTCTCTGGCTCCACCAGCACACAGCGGTGGCCGCTCGCTCCCACCGGGCCCATCGCTCGGCGCGGCGCGGGCCGGGTGGCGAGCGCCGGGCGCGCTAGGCGCACCCTGCCCTGCCGGCGCGCGGCGCGCGGCGCTGGCCAGGCGCGCCAGAAGGTCAGCTCGGCCCTGTCAACACGCCGATTCGATTAGCGCCGGCGCGCCGGCCGCTTCAGACGCCGTCGATACTAACGGCGAGAGGCGGCGCCGCCATGGTCGCGGCCCCCACCGGTGGCGCGCGCCCGCCGCCTCAGCTGTGTCGCCATCGGCCGGCAGGGCGCGGCGAAGCGCAGTCTGCCCGGTGCGGTGGCGGCTGACAGACAGCTGACGGGGGCCGACGCAACTGGCCCGCTTCACGAACAAGCCACCAGTCAGTGTGGGTAGGCACTGTAATGCTGCCTCATTGTGGTCGTTACAGGTTTTGAGCCAGCTGCTGCTTTTCGAAGTTGGTCTCAAAAGCTCGGAGCAGGATTTTCCCTTCTCGCTTATTATTTCAGGCGATTTACTAACAGCAAGCTGGCGCCTGAATGCCTTTTGTTCGTCCACTGAAGGCTTTTTAAAGCCTTCTTAAGAGGCCCTTTCGTCAGCTTTGCCGCTAAATCAATCACTTGTCGTCTTGTCGCGCCGCCGGCAGCTGGCCAGAGTCGCCACCCGCCGTGTTCAGCCTCTCCCTACGCAGCGACCACCGTCGCCCTCAGCCTCTCCCTCAGCTCTCCGTAAGCAGCGACCACTGGCGGCACGACGCGGAAGCCCAGGGT
>NW_023596297.1:32359220-32364220 GCF_011947565.3 Pollicipes pollicipes | reverse complement strand
GCCGCCGACTGGCTGGAAATCCCCCTCCGCGCTCGCTGAGCGTGACTGGCCTCCGGAACCGGGCAGGACTTCCCGGCAGCCGAGCCGGACGCGGCGGTGCGCCACCACGTGCCGCGGCGCGCCCGGCGGACGGCTCCGCTCCGTCCGCGGGCCGTGGAGGCGCGCCGCAGACTCGGAGCTGGCAGGCTCTCGACCGGGAGGCCTCGGAGCAGCAAGCAGTGGAGCACATCAGCTCGGCTCGCGGGCGGGTGACGGCCGCTGTCCTCCGCGGGGCGGCCGCCATACAGTGTGACTCATAGCGCATTCGCAGGCGGTGGTGCCGCCCGGACACCAGTCCCGCGCGCGTCCGGTGACAGCGGCCGGCGAACGGGTCGGCAGGACATCCCTTTGCAGCAAACACAGCAGCTGCCACAAGCCGCCCATGCGCTGGAAGCATCCGTCATACCTCCGGTCCGGCTGCAGCTGCAGCGACAGCACGTGAAGTGGTCGTGATGTGGCCCACCTCAACGGCAGGCCGTGTCAGATGTCTGTGACGCCGCGCAGCGACGGGGCGGCCGCGCACTTTCTGCGCCTGGCAGAGCGCAGAACACCTGGTTTCATCCGTGATACATCGGCCCTTAGAGCAGCACCATCCGCCCGGAGACGGGACGTCACGGGCGCCAGACGAGCGGCCAGATGGGGTGACACAGGGCCGCGCGCGTCAGGCGGCGACGCAGGCCGGGCCGGGCGGGGCCGGTTGGCCGACGACGCGAGCCAGGCCGACAGCTGACAGGGGCCAGGCGCGCAGCACGCGCCGGCGATGCGGCCACACGCGGCCGGGCCGGCGCGCCGGACGCACTCGCCGGCCGGCCGGCCGCGGTCACGCAGAGCAGGCTCGGGCCCAGGAGGAGGCAAGATCAAAGAGGAGTCGTCTGCCAGGTTGGAAATGGTCTCGGAAAATACAGCATTTAGTTTAGAAATACAGCTCTCGGGAAATTAGGCTTTTGTAGCAAAACTCAGCGATTAAATTCATTTCAGCCTGAAACACATGGCTTTGATGAAAACCGCTGAAAATGCATGTCAATAAAGCAAAACTGCCTGGCTCACTTAGGCGAAGACAGGATCTGTTTTTTCAGAGTTCTCCACTCGTGCCATTTTTAGGCGAATCCCGCCGAATGTTGTCGATCGCATCCGAACGAAGTGAATCACGCTGACTGTCATGAGGGAAAACGTGCACCCATGCGATGTTGTAAAGCGATTGCACTGAAAATCGCCGTGAAATTCTCCGGAGTTTGGACACCTCAATGGCGTGATCCGCTCGGTCGGAAGTGCTTGTTTATCCTGGCTGCCCAAACATTTCTAAACTCTGGAGTGAGGAAGACATTCGAACCAAGCTCTTGCTGCAGCAAAATATACAACGCCGCGTGATCAATGGCTCCGGTTCGGTGCTGAAGGGGGCAGTCATTTGAGAATGTGAAAGGAGGGAGCGATATTGCAGATTTGCGACATTCCAATCGGCGTACGCGTCAACGAATCCAGTGTTCCTCCTCCGCCAATCCTGTTCTCGTCGCTACCCGCTTTAATGTGAGGAAGAGTGTATGAGCAGAGTCCTCACAGAAAGTTCCGCCTAGCGTTTGAAAAAAACGTACACAGCAATTAGACAGAGAGGGGCGGAACAAAAAAAGAACTCGACACACGTCCAAGTCAGCGACGCAGAAGCGAGGAGAATGGGTGCAGATGGGCAAAGATTGGACAAAGATGAGTAAAGACACGGATGCCCCAGCAACGCCATCCAGAACCCATATCGCTGGACTGGGTAAAAGACGGCCTTTCTTGAGTTCTCGCTCCACATACATCTTTACCCACTCCTTACAGCCGTCAACACATCGACTTAAAACTAATGTGCTTATTTTGAATCTAGATCAACGAAGTGGAGTAAAACAGTCATGATGCGGCGTAGTGCCAGTCCATTTCGACAGAAGCACGTTCAGGCTCGGCAGTAAAGAATAACGAACGTGTTTTCGGCATAACTGCAGGCTATTTCGGAGTAGTTGCCTAACTTTGTAGGGCATAAAGACAAATTCGGTACGCTTTCAGTCAATTTGGCTCGGTGAGATATGGTTTCACCGATGATGTGATTACGCAGACGTGGTGTGCATTCTTCAGGAAAACGCGACAGGATGCCAGAACGTACAACGTAAGCTAATACACCCTCCATTTTAATGTTCGCCCGCTTAAGCGTATACCGTGAGATGCATTTGATGCGTTGCCATAGGCAAACGTGTGGCCAGTGTTAATCATTTAATGAATGAAACCTTGACCAAGAAACTCGCAAGAGCTGACCAGCTTTGAAGCAAACCGAAGTCTCCCTTGTTGCCATCGTTGTTGCACATTCACATTTTGCGCCTGCGCCAGCCCACATCGCACCCGTTAACATGACATCCGTGACCACTCTTCCTCTCTCCTCTCCCAAAAAAAGACAGAGACCGAGATCTCCCAGAACAGCACCACACTTAAATATCGCAGCCCGCGTGCGTTCATAGTTGATGAGCTCTCCATGCTTCCGATCGGGGTAACGCGATGTTTCTCTGTGGCTTCTTTATGTGGGCTAAATTTAGCCACATTGGGCTGACTAAATACTTGTTTTGACTATATTGCTCACGTCACTGAGCATTCAGAAATGAATGAAGAGTGCAATGTCACAGCGCAGATTCTTGAACAACTCCTGGACATTGGTACGTACATACGAACCCAGTTAAGCTTACGCTCGTGATTGCTCCCGGCCTCCAGTGCTTGTCAGTCTTTAGGGGCACCGGTCGCCATCACCGAGCACAAGCGGGGTCAAAGTGTAGACTTACGCGGCGTTTCGACTCCAGACGGTGCATATTCTCCCACAGTAGCGGCAGCGTAATGGATGAATAACGCAACACCCAAACCATTAGTCCTGACAATACGGATTTCCCTATCGCCCTGCGTGCAGCGACGATGTGGTGCTCTCACGTGGTGGCCATCTTGAACCTTGTGGCCCTAGTTGGCTCTGACAGTGACAGCTGTGAATCCGCAACCGTGGAGTTTTATAACACAACCTGGAATATCAAGGTCTTGAACTCGGAGCACTTCATCTGCAAAAATGTTCCACATTTTTGCTATTGCTTAGCAGCCGAAATTGCTTGGAGCTTGCCGAAATTTACTGCATATTTTGTTACTGGCGCGCATTAATTTCGCTTGCGAGAGCGGTAAAGACGAATTATCTTGCCGCTGTGCTGAGAAAATTGGGGTGTTGCTGCGGCGCCGGGGTGTTTGCGTTCCTGCCACCACTCACGCGGTTGTCGAGAACGGAGCGCCTTTACCGTAAAGCGGTTCGGCAGTTCTAAGCATGACGTGTTCGTTCTAAAATGCACGAGACCACGCCGCATGAGGATGGGGAAGGGTAAGCGAGGGCAGTATAGCCTTTCCACATCAACACATGTTTGAAGAGTGGAGCAGCGGGCAACGCTATATACAGAAAGATCCCCAAAAGCCATGGAAGAAAAACTGCGGCATAGAAAAGCGCAGAAGCCTGAAGCGTCGGTGAAGACCGCGGACGCATGTACCGAGTGATTTTGGAGTGTCAACGAACTCGGACTTCTTACCTATTCTTTCTGTGCTCTTGATTCCGTCACAGGCACTTCGTGTTTCCGAAGTCCCAACAACTAACCCAGGTCTCCCCAGCCAGCAGCACAACAAACTGACGCCAACAGAGCGGGGGTGATCTTGCTAGTAGATTTCCCGGGTTGTACGGTAGCACGTTTTTAAGTGTCTACATCACCTGAGTCTGTTAGCATAATACAGGCCAAAAACAGAGTTGCAAGACAAACCCATTTCAGAGACAGGGTGGCCGCTATTGCAGCAACAGGGTCAATACGCATATTAGGACTTCACGAATAATCAGGACAAATCAGCACTGGCAGGCCAGCGCTCCTGGTCTTGTTGGGTTGGACAAATGGAGAATAAAAGCGCGTGCTGTGTACAAGTACTTTGGTTGTTTGGACTAAGTACCATGTGCTCAAGGTACTCCAACATCAGTTTGTGTCCTCTTGAATCAGTTGTCTTGATGGCTGATGTTATGTGTATTCAACATGGCCACCTTCGCACATTTAATACCGACGCATGACCAAACGGCATGTGCGAAGTACGCCATCAACTTAAGGATTTTCATAGTGGATTATAATGCCGGCAAAGGCCTTTCAGCATTACTTCGCTGAGACGGAACAAGTCATGACATTATAGGCGTCTCCGACCGAGTAAATTATTGTTTTCTATGTGGTGTTGGCTGCATTTTTCATCCTCAGCAATGCCCCACAGCACATTTTGACGCATGTGCGGAAAGTTTTCATTTGATCGGCAGTCCATTGGCTTACCAAGGGCCCCCATCCTCACATAAAAACTGGCTCCTTTGCACAGCGAAGCGCGGCAGCCTTTTCGTGGGGTACGCCTCCCAGCCGCAGCTGATATGAACACTTGGCCCCAGACCGAACAGTACTGATCACCCCCGCAGCGGTGTGCTGGTGCGCTCACCTCATCCCACTTGATGAACTTCTGGCCCTCCTGCATGCACTGCGGCACGACCACCGGCTTCAGCTGGACCACGTGCACGGCGGGCCGGTAGCCGGCCATGGCTGCTGGCGACGACGACGGCGGCGGCGGCGGCGGGCTCCGGTCACAGGTAGCGGCCGCCGGCGACTGGCGGCCGCGGCGCCGGCCCGGGGGTCGCGCCGCCGACGCTCCTGCAGCACGCGGCGGCGCCCGGTGACGACGGCGCACGGCTCGACGACGCCGGCGCGGCGGCGCCGCCACGACGGGGCACGGCGGCACCCGGACACGACACAGCGGCACGGCGGCACCGGGACGCAAGACAGCGCCACATCGGCACTGGGACACGACACCGCAGCACTGGGAGTACGACACAGCGCCACTGGAATTACGACACAGAGGCACAAGGAATTACGACGTAGCGGCACTTCGATTACGACATGGCGGCA
>NW_023596297.1:32313447-32358220 GCF_011947565.3 Pollicipes pollicipes | reverse complement strand
ATGAGGCACCGGAACATGACACAGCGGCACAGGAAAACGACGTAACAGCACAACGATTACGACAGATGCAGCACAGCAGCACCGGGATGCGATACAGCAGCACGACATAACGGTACCGTGATTACAACACAGCGATATAGCGGCACCGGAAGGGACAAACCACAAGCCGCACCGGGATTATGATACAGCGGCAACGGGACAAGACGATCGCACAGCGGCATCGAGATACAACATATCGATACAACGCCACAGAAACGCGCTACAGCGGCATCGGAATACGACATGGGATACGACATAGAAGAAACTCACTACAGCGCCAAAGAGAATGGACACACGACGCCGGTATACACCGGGAAACCGGTACAGTGGCATTGAGACACAACACATGGGTACGATGCCGCCGAGCCACGACAGACACGGATACAACATAATGGTAAACCACCCCACCACAACTTCGCAGAGACCCCACGTGTGAAACCAGGACACAGCAGTACAGTGGCACTGGGACGCACCACAGAGGCACATCAGCATTAGGAGAGGGTTCAGTGGCACAATGGCACAAGGATCATGACACAGTGGCACAGGGATGTGACTGTGGCACAGCAGTACCAGGATACAATACAGTGGCATAATGGTATCAGGACATGGCAGTGACACAGCAGCAGGGGGGGTACAGCGGCAGTAGTACAGCAATGACCAGCAGTACAGTGACGCTGGGAGCCGCAACGTGGTGCAGCCACGACAGGACACAGCACGGCAGCACCCGGATAGCCCACGGCACCACTCAGACAATGGGACATCATACAGTAATACAGGATGGCAATCACGGCATGGCAATGGCATCCAGATGGGGCGATGGCACCATGTCAATGGCACCCACCCATGACAAGTAGCATAAATACGACACCCATGACATGGGATTATGGCACCGAGATATGGTGGCAATGAACAATAGTGTGGCATCAAGGTATGACAATGGAACCTAGATGGGTCACCCAGTCACTGTGTAAGTGCAACAAAGCAGGATACAGCTGCTGAGGTTGTCCCATAGGGCTAACTCTCAATAGCCACATGCCAGTCACATATGACTTATGCCAAATTGCCCCTTGACAGGCATGCTAGTAAGCATACCCAATGGGTTTGTGTGACATTGAGACCAACATCAAACATCTTAAAAAAAATAAGACCTGTCATTTGCAGCCAACTACAACCATGTAGAATAGAGTTTTGGCCAACAGGCATCAAACAGGGCTTCATAACAGACAGGAACTGTCAATGGCCATGGCATGTATTTACCACTTACCATTTGGCATGTATTGCAATGCATAGCAATCCCAAATATAATATTTCCAAATCCCTGCTAACAAAACACAACATAATGAAAACAAGGTAATGTTCAGCACAGTTTGCTTGCATATAAAGTGCTACTCCACACTAACACTGGCCAGTCTGCAAATTGTGACAGGGGTCTTAACAAGCTGCTTCTGAGGGCCTAAATGCCTGATGCTTGAGGCTGTGCCAGTGCCCAAGCAAGCTCCCATCAAAACCTGGCATCAGCTGCATACTGGCTGATTGGTATTTTTGACTAACTATGAACATGGCAGAATTAGTCCAATCCAGTCCATCCACACAGACAATTTGATCCAGGTACCTTATAAAAATGAGCACTAAGTTCATACATCTCAGCACTCAAAGCTCTGATAACAAGCACCTAAGTGCAGTCTTGAGTTTTCACATTCTGCCACCAACTTCAGCATGTAGAAAGGCAATGTTAGAAGGAATAATGCTAAAATAATGAAGTAAGGGTAACTTGGCACAAAATTATCCTGAAAATATTATTATACACCAAAACAAATAAGAATTCAGCACAATGAAGTTTTCAAGCCCAAGCTTTAAAAAAATGGGGCCCAGGTGTTACCATTACACTTAACATGCTCCTTCTCACACACTTGCAAAATATCCACCATGTGAGAGCCTTCAGGGCATTGGTGCACTGCACCTCTCTCATGTGCACCAAACTCAGGCAAGGCCAAATTTAGCTGAAAGATATCTGATTAAGTTTGCATTCCAAAGTTGTTTGAAGCATGTCTGACTGAAGTTACCTTAGCTGCACCAAAATGCCATGAAACACTGGTTCTCATATACACTAAAATTGATGGTGAACATGTACAAAATTCTGGACAATTTCCCCAGCATAATAGCATAAATACAAAACAATTTTCACCATAATGTGGTACTATGCTCCAACACAAGATGTGGTATGCCAATACATTAAAGGACATGTCCAGCAGAGAACATGTCCAAGGTGAAGTTCACTTTTTGAAATTTGGCTCCTGAGCAGCTTCAGCAGCTTAGGTTATCTACCTTTCAGATGCAGCATCTTGTAAGGTCATTAGGTCACATATTTGAAGACATCGCATTCCATGACCTTACAGAATCCCTATCCTACTTATCCCATTTTTGTGGTACAATTTTGGGGAAGGGTCATGATACATCAGTTGACGTCCACAGTCCCAGGACTTCTGATATCTCCAACATTGTTGTCAATACAACGAAACGTTGCGTACCACACCGACACCATTAACACACAATTTGGTGCGTTTCAACATACCTCTACTTCCACAGCTCTTCTTGAGATGAAGCTAAAGCACACAGTCTTTCAGTCCTTGAGATACACTTTTAAAGTCACCAATCTAAGTGTCATGCGCACCACTTAGTTATCAAGTAAAAAACAATGGAGGTTAGTATAAACCGGGCATATGTCACAAAACACCACCCCCGCCCACCGCTCCTCCACACATGTTCAGTGTCCCCCACTGAGTCCCTTTCCCCAGCTCTATCAACAAACGACACCAATATAGAGATGTTACGAATATTAGAAGCAACTTCCAGTACTTAGACTTTGTTGATAAAGGTCAGTTTGTGTTATTTTCGGGCTGAAAATTAGAAAAAGCTACAATTTCTCATAACATAATTTTTTCTAAGACAGCAAAAATTAATCAGTGATGGAGTTTCAATCCGCCCAAAGCTTCGATGCACTTATCTTCACGTAAATTTCGAGTTAAGTAAATTTCAGTTAAGCGTTTGATTCAACGTGCGTTTTGATGAAGACGAGAAACCGAACAAAGAATACGGTTTAAATACAACTTTTCAATGCAACTTTACTTAAATATCCTTTCTTGAACATCACATATCTGTACTGGGTTGAAATGCTCTAAAACAAAGAGCCACTAAAAGCTACCTTTTGTCCTAGTACATTTTCGACGCTAAAGTTTCAAACTCAGGGCAATACAACACCTTTCAAACTATTTTGGGCGGTTCATTTGTAACTTGCAACTGCATGCGCCTTGTGGATCGGAAAGGAAGTTCGGGATTTGAGGGTCTGAACAGTACCCTGTGGTTTCATTCTAGGAGACGGAGTAGTTTACGTTTGATACGAACGATTCGTCTGATCGTAGAATGCAGGAGTCCGAAAAGTAAGTTGTGGAGATGGATGGTGGTATTGACCTTATTAGCCTTTACGCGACAAGGATACGACCATATGCGTTTCTAAATGGGTCGTGTAAAGCATGTGGGCTGGAAACAAACTGATCCGACTTGATATCTTGATTCCTAATTCATTGCTACATAGTACGCATCAGTCAAGCTTCATGCATTGCTTTTTGTTTATGAGTCCATATGATGGTAATAAAAGGTGTGTGCATGTTATGCTTTAATTTTATGAAACTTGGAGGTCAGCAAGTTTCACAGTTTATGCATCTGACAAGATTGCATCAAGTAGTTTTTGTACCAAACATGTCTATCACCAAGAGCATTGTTTTGCAAAATGAGGGGGCTAAGCATTCAAAAATGATGCAACCTACAAAAATGTCAACAAACAAGTTTCTTCTCAGATTCAGCCCACTTTCTTCTCAAAGTTTGGAGGGTCTGAATTCCAGCTGGGGTAGGAAGAGGGTGGAACCCAGCCTAGTAGTGTCCACAGCATTGTGGCAATTGTGTCAGAGATATGCACAGTGAATTTGAGTGTCTTAAGTCAGAGCACTGCTGCTGCCAATTTCTGCATGTAGAGAGCCAAATTTCATGGATCGATGTTACCCTGTAATGCTATAAAAAATGGGTCAAGAATATTTTTCAGCCAAGCTAATTAAAAAGTACAGCAAAATTTTGCCTCAAATTTCCCCCCCCCCAAAGTTTGTCTATTATGCACATGTGTGCCAGATTCAGTATATTTATGTTACTTATGCATTTGGCACACTAATCAATTTCTAGTAAAATCATCATCTGAAAGCAGTAGCTACATGGTATACCTGTTTTGTTGCCAGTGATTCAGGTCTGGTGTGAGTTTGATGCTAGATTTACTATTACTTTGTCATAATTGTGGATATGAAGATGTTGATGGAAAACTACACAAGTATGTCAGCTTACCTCACAACACATGCTTAAATGTGTGTCTTGATACTGTGCAGAGTGTGGTACTGATGGCATCACCAGTTGGGAACTTGGATATCATGGTGCACTGGTACTTTGTGTTAGCCTTTGGTAGCAGTGATATATTTGTACTTTCACTGTTTACTGCCTAATTCACCCACCTGGCCCTCTTTGGCAGTACTTTGAACCAACATTAACAACTAGGCCTTCTGGAATCATGTTGGGCAGTGCCCCTATTTTGCTTTTTCTCCTCCAATTGTAAAGCCCCATATCTTGGAAAGACTGGAAATAGAGGACTTGCTGTGCTGTGGCCCATTGTCCAAGTTTGTAGTGGTCTGGTGCACCTCAATGTGGTTTGTTATAAGGGCAACCTGAGACATCTCAATGTGTCCCAACATTGTTGGGTTCTAAACCCCATAACCCCAGTTGGCATCAGTGGTTGGAATCTGCTCCATGATCACATTAGTGATGTGCTGTGCTCATGCCCATTGGCCATTACTGGATATAAAGCATTATGTTCTGTACAATTGCTGAACTAATACCATTATGTGCACTAATGAGCCAGGTAGAAATGCAATGCACTTCCCTGGCTTGGGATTGACTAGCAACCAAGTGTTATTTTAAATTGCTTTCAGCTAGCTTGTAGCTCAGCTACTTTGTGGTGTGATGTAGATGTAATTTCGGGCTTACCTTCCATCCAGTTTGTATTTTGGAGAAGATGTAAGTTTTAAGTGTTTTGTAGTTTTTTAGAACTACAGCAATGGTTTGCTGTCACATAGCAATGGAAAATTGAATGGGACCAGAGCATGGAAGACACTGTTTTAACACAATGCAATTCACTTTTGCCCTAACAAAGTAGCTGAAATTGGGCAGGCAATGTGACCAGGCAGTTGGAGCATCCCCTTCCCCAAAAAGGACAGCATAAGAGCATTGCGGTGATGGTGGCGCCCCCCGCCCCCCTCCCCCCCCCCCCCCCCAACTCAGCGCGATCCCCACTCTTGGATGGATTTACACCCTTCTGCCTGGCAGGGGCGAGGCAGCGCCGTCCGTCTTCGACGAGCTGCGGGCGTGGCGCGTCGCGTGGACCACGAGATGGCAACCCTGCGCCGCGGCCGGCGCGACCCTGGTGGCGTTCGTGCAGCATGACGCGGAGCCGACGGTGTTAGCCATGCGCGCCGAGATCGACGAGCTGCGCCGGCGCGCCGAGGCGGCCCTCAACACGGAGCAGGCGGACGGTACCGCCCTGCACGGCCTCGTCTCGGCCGCCACTGCCTTCACCGAAGAGCGACGCGGCGATCTCGACGCATGACGGCCTATCTGGCGCAGTACGGGTATGAGCCGCCGCCGCCGCCGCCGCCGCCGGAGGAGGAGGCGCCGGAGCCGGAGAAGAAACCTGAGGAGGCGGCGGAGCGGGAGGAGCCGAAGGAGCCGGGCGGGAGCGTGGCGCGGCCGCCGCCGATCCTCACGCTCGACACGCCCGAGGACGTCCAGCTGAGTGAGATGACCGTGCAGATGCTGCGCGGCACAGGCCGGGTCAAGACGCCGGCAGCCGAACGACAGCGGCCGCTGCTGAGCACCGGCCGCCGGCCAGCGCCGGTCGCCGCCCGCGAGCCGGCGTGGGCGCGCGCCGGCGCCGGCGCCCACTCCGCCGCGAGCGCGCGCTGCTGACGCCAGTCGGCCAGCTGGGCGCCACTGAGGACGACACGGGTGACGCACGGCGCTGCTCAACTTCGGTCGGATCGCGCTTCCGCCCCTGGGTCGGCCGTCGCCGGCGCCGCGCGGCCTGCCGCCGCCCGCCGGGCAACGATGCGCTGGAGGTGACCCCGGGCCTCTGGGTGAAGCGACGTTCGACGCTACCGCGCGTGCCGCCGGCCAAGGAGAACCGGCCACTGCTGGAGGCGACACCCGAGGAGACGGCACCGGCCGCCGCCCCGGCCGCGGTGCTCCAAGAAGCCCCCCACGCCTTCTCCGGAGCTGTCGTCTTACACGCGAAGCTTGCTGACGCGACCAGCGGGGGGCGGAGCCGCCCGCCGACCCGACGCGCAAGAGGGTCCCGTGGGGAGCGAGCGGTACCCTCGAGTCGCCCAAGCTGTCCGAGACCACCGCGCCATGCTGCACATGGGCCGGGCCAAGCCGGCCACGCCCTCTCCTGAGCTGTCGTGTTACTCGCGTGACCTGCTGACGCGCGACATGGCCCCTTGGGGTGACGCGAGCTCCACGCTCCAGTCGCCGGAGCTCTCCGAAGCCACCCGCGCCATGCTGGCACGCAGGTGCGGCAACTACTGACACTGTCCGACGTCAGCTGTCGGCTGTGACGGCCGCCGAGCGGCGCATGGTGGCGGCTGAGCCGCGACGGACGGACCCTGTGAAGCCGGGACCGTCGGGCGTCCTGGTGCGTCGGGGCCGGTGTTTCACTGGTCTGGCCGATACCGTGAGGACGACTAGTGCTAGTGCTGGTTTACCCGCCCGGTCCGGCCCGTGGCTCCACCCCAGGCGCGGCCGTCTTCTCTGACGGTCGTGGGGCTGCCGGCTGGCTCTGCTCGCCGGCTCGCGACCCGCCACGCCTCGTTGGCATCTCGGAGTGGCGTGACCGCGGACGCGACGCCTCGACGGGCGCGCAACTGTGCAGGCGCGCCCTCCTCCAGCATATCGTCGGCTCAGTGTGCCACAGCATGGCATTCTCGGCCGTGCCAAGGGCGCCTCGTCTGTCTGGCGCCACAGTGAGGAGGCACGGAGGAGATGAGCTTGCAAGCTCGTGTATATTCCGCGGGAATGTCCTTACCCCTTCTCCGAGCGCGTGCGGAGTCTATTTGGTGCACTTAGCTGCGCCTTACGGCCCTGGGAACAACGGAGTGCTCCGTGCGAGACATTCCTCTGCTGAGGATCGCATGTTTCATTCATCGCCAATAGGTTCGCCGATAAAAGAAACGAAACATTGAGTTTAGCTGCCCCAGTGATTCTACGAGCAGGGTTTCAGCCTTCCGACCCAAACCATCCCGCCGAGTACGAGGCCGATGGCATCCGTGTACTGTATACACGCCTGCACATTACAAAATGCTGGGTGAAGGCTCTAAATAAATGCGAGAAAACAACTGAATCAGTTTTTGCCTAGTCACTACCACCAGAAGTACGTGCCCAGTACCTGTACGTACCAGTAGTGCGTGCCCGGTACCTGTTACGTACCGATTCGCGGGGCACTTGGGCTCTGCCTAGTCACTACCACCAGTAGTAGGTGCCCGGTACCTGTCACGCATCGATTCGCGGGACATTTGGGCGGCCCTGTTCAGCGCGGCTGGTTCGATGCCCGGCGAACCGGCCGTCCGTGTGACACCGCTCCACTCATACACCGTCGCCAGCAAACATTCACACCCATTTGAAGATTGTATTGCACGCTTGACTAGTCGACCGCGCGCCGACGGCGCTGTCGCAGGCGTCAGTACTGACGGGACGTGCCACAGCGCGCCGGCAACGCAGCCTTCCGACCCAGACACGGCTGACGCCTGGTCACGTCCCGCCGGTGATGTGCGTCGGCAGCTATTAAGTGCTTGGACGGCGCGAATTCCAGCGCGCGTACGCCAAGGGTGTGCAGGCCGACGCAAAAGTTGCCGAGTTCTCAACTTCAGCGGATGCACGTGTCGTTGGGACGCGACGCGCGCTCGTGTTCCGTTATTTGGGAACGCCGCTCGACTTTTGATCCAGCTTACGCACCGCCTGAGTTACGCGAATTTGGATCATCTGCCTCTGCTTCCGCGCCATGGTTTCCTGGGTAACGCCAGAACACAACAAAACCCGTTCCAGATGCACACATAAACCCAACCGATAGGGGGCGATGACTGCGCCGCCAGGCGGCCAACAATCCAACTCGCGATTGACGAGCGAGCATGAGAGCGAAACGCGCATGAAAGGGCGCGGGTTCGACTAGAATGGCGATGAGATCTACGGCTACGGGGGCGTAGCTAAGGCCGGCCGACGGTGAGCGGCACGGTTGGCTAGCGCTAGGGGTAGGGGGGTCACCGCGCGCGCCTGCTACGGCGGCGCCGACTACCCGGAGAAGCGCGACGAGGCGCGAGCGCTCCGTCGCACTGAGGTGGGAGCGTCGCGGGAGTGTGGGCACTACGGGGAGGGACGCTACCGCTACGCGCGGCCCTCTCAGCGGGGCCGCGCCGCTACGTCCGGGCTGAGCACGACCACTGCGGCCCGACCGGAGCTCAGCCGCCGCGCCCGGCCTGGGCGCGCGCTCGGCGGCCGCAGAGCAGGGCACCCGGCTGGGGGTATGCGACGCCAGCGAGCGGGCCGGCCTGGCGCGCCGCTGGCCGCCGCGCCGAGGGTGGCGCTGCTTCACGACTGCGGCAGCTCTTGTATCCGCTGAACGGCGGCGCCGTCGGCAGGAGCGTTCTCCCGCGGCGGAGGGACCTGTCGACCACCGGAGGGGCAGGTCACGGCACGGGCCGAGTCTCATCTGTGGCGGCATCCGTCTTCGCTGTCTATTGTGTTGGTGTCGTCCATTCTATCGTGTAGCACATAACATGTACTTTTTCGAGAACCCTGATCCACGAATCAAATGCACTCCAGTGAGACACCACCTACGCCAGAGTGCCGTGGGTAGCGCAAAATAGCACCCGGGCCGTGGTTACAGACTGGCAAACATCACGACACGGCGCCAGGCACCGAAAACCACTGCGGCGCCTCCCCTTCCCATCGCGCCGGACTGACGCAAAAGCAAACGCTCGGCTCGTCAGAACTAACGAATACATCGCGGATTATAAATAAACACAACCCCACACACCAACACATAACGGAGATACATGACCTGTACTCTCTCCACGGATGTATGAGATGTTGTGGCTTGACGCGCAGATAACGATGTCGGTGTGGGTTAAAGGGCGATTGTCGTGCATAAGCCAACCCCAAAGACAAACGTGAAGATAACACGCCCGACAAGTCGCATAATGGACCTCACTGGATAGAGCGATAGGATCAACTAAATTTTGAAAAGGAGAGACAGAACTGATTAGAAACACAGGTTGCGCCGTCCATAACACGGCACCGTTACCTCAGGTATGTCCTTTCCATTTGAGCCTCCTGCCGCCCTAGTATTGGCGTTCTTCAAGGCTGCAAGGAAAGGAATGCGATCATGGAAATAGCACATCTGGACGGCAGAACATCATCCGGTTCATCTGCTGCTCGTCTAAGATGGTGGGTCACCTAAGTTGGAGATTGGATATACTGAGTTTATTACGGTGCGTGAAGCGCGTGCATTTGAACCGCAATGCAGACCCGAATGGTGCAAAAGGTACCGCGTCTCGCCGCGTCCGACAAGTGGCAGTGTCACACAGGCTGCCCGTCACACCATGGTATCACTCACCCAGTGATGCCCTTCTCAGATCATCCTCAATTGAAGCCAGCGACGTCTCCGTCTGAAACAGCGGCGAGCTCGAATCAGAACACGGCGGTGAGAATAATCACCAACTGCAGCTGCTGTATACAACCCGTTACAACTGCAACATTAGCGACCTTAAATGGTTGTCAACAAACTGACGTACTCTTCGGGGTACGGTTTTCGAGAATAACACTAGGGAGTTCATACAACCGGGTTTCTGAGAACAATAGGTAAAAGTTCATTCAGCTTGCCAGCTATAAAACTGTACAACTTAAGCTTCAACTAGCATGATAGCATGAATCAAATGGAACATTTTGCTCCGCACATGCGTTTGTTTTGATATCAAGATCGCAAGGACTTTCCAAAAAAAAGCGTTGCATATTTGGTGCAAGACGCACATTAGTAGCAAGACCAGCCACATTCAGCCCCACGTCGGAAGACAATTTAGGTTGTTTCATTTCACAAAATGCAACCCAAATGTCATTGTGCACGCAAGACAGTGTCAATAAAATGTGACATATATGGCAGGTCATGGTATTACTGGAATGAACCGGAAGGACTAGTTCATGGCGTTAGACATAGAGATAGCAAGCAGTGGCAAGAGCCAGACCACGACTCAACATGGGCCGGGCAGTCAAAATCCTTCGGCGGGGGTGGGCGCACTGTCCTCAGGCTGACGGCGAGTTACCAGAACACGCAGGGAACAGCAGAGGCCGTGCAGACAGCAACGTCATCACGACCGCAGCCAGCGCCCGCCACCAAACACAAGCCGGTGCCACTGCGTCAGTGTTGGCGTCAGCGCCAAGCTCCCAACCCGATGTCACACGGCAATCTCGGTGCAAGACTCGGAGCCAGCGTCGGGTACGACCCGGAGCCAGTGTCGGCGTTAGATTTGCAGCCAGCGTCGGCGTTAGACTCTGAGCCAGTGTCGGCGTTAGGTTCGCAAGCCAGTGTCGGCGTTAGACTCGCAGCCAGCGTCGGCGTTAGATCAGCAGCGAGCGCTGCCGCCAGCTCCGGCGCCGGCTTCGGCAACGGCTCGCAGCTCGCTCAGCCGGTCGGCGCTCACGGCGGCCTGCAGACGGGCCGTCCAGGCGGTGCGCGGCGGCGGCGCCGTCGCCTCCATGCCGGCGATCTCCAGCTCCAGCTTGGTCTGCAGGCGGCCCGGTCTGCGACGCCGTCACGGCCGGCGCGTGTCTCCGTCTCGGCGGATCATGACCGCCGACTGGGGCGGCAGCCCGGCGGCGTCCAGCCGGCACGAGGCCAGCACCTGGCCCGCGTCGCCCCCCAGCCGGAACGACACCGAGCGCGGCTCGCGCTCCGGCGTGTGCTTGGTGCGCAGGCCGAGCACGATAACGCGCGGGGTGGAGAACGAGTCGGACGAGGGCGAGACGGCCGAACGACCGCTGGAGGAGCGGGGGTCAGAGGGGCCAGAGCGAGGGTCAGCGGGGCCAGAGCGGGGGTCAGAGGGCCAGAGCGGGGGTCAGAGGAGCCAGAGCTGAGCGGTCAGCGTGGCCGGACGGCGCGGCAATACCTGCCGACGCGCCGGTCCCCGCGGGCGTATCCCCAGACAGATTCGCCGCAGGCCGCGGTCCGGGCGAGTCGGCGCCGCCAGCGGGCCCGGAGGAGACGGCAGAAGCGCCGGTGGGACTGGCGCCCGGCCCCTGCTCGCCTTCCCAGGCCGGCTGCGGCTCCGCCTCCCCGTCCGCGGCGCTGTCGCGTGGCGGCACCTCGCGGTCGGGCGGCGCCGTCTCGCGCGTCGCCTCGGCCACCCGGCCGCGCAGTGCCTCCAGGCTGGCGAACCGACGTACCGCATTCGGGCCGTCGTGGCGGAGCTCGTCGACGCCGTCCAGCAGGTCGGCCGCCTCCTCGCCGTCGGCCAGCTCGGACAGCTCGGCGCCCGTCTCGGCCGGTAGCGAGGCGTCGTCGTCGCCGGGCGCCGTCTCCAGTTCGAGGCTGAGCTGGCTGACGGAGCGCGCCAGCCGGCTGAAGGCCGTCGCTACTGAGCCCGTCTCGTCGCGAGTGGGCGGCGCCGACGCTGTGTAGCCCGTGTCTAGGCTGTACGTGTAGAGTGACGGGTCGGGCAGTACCTGGCCGCGCGAGTCCAGCGAAAGCGAGTAGTCCGTGGCGAGACTCTCCGACGCCAGTGAGTCGGGCCCGAACCCCACAGCTCCTGCCGGCGGACGGGGGCGGAGGTTACGGGGCGTGGCGCGACGCCGACGCCGCCAGCGTCGGCCGCAGCGACGCACGCGATGTCCGCGCAGCGTCACGCACTGCGGAGGCTGACAGTTAGGCAACAGTCTTCAGGGCGGCGCCATCTACCTCACCCGTGCTGTCCGAGTTCGAGCCACGTGTGCTCAGGCGGGGCGGTGGGAGGGGGGAGGGGAACACGTCGCTGCATGACCCGCTGCCGCCGGCCGACAGCACCGGGTGACCCCTGACATGGTGTGCGCTGTTGGTCGGGAGGGCGGGGCGCGCGGGCTCACCTCCCGGTCGCCGTCGACAGCCGGCTCGTCGTCCATCGCACGCTTGTAAAGAGGCGCCCGGCGCGGGTCAGAACAGGTCGCGGCACTCGCTCGCCGCGCGCTCCACCGTGATCTAACTCTCGGTGCGTTGCAGTGATTCAGATGCTTCCCATTTTAGACAAGATTACTTGGCAGCAGATGGCCGCAGACGAACGAAAATGTGCATACACCACTAGTGGTCGTCTGTGCTAGGATGCCAGCCAACGTTGGATCGGGGTGGCCCAGCACAGACCAAGCCTTACCTTGGCGTCTGGATCGCTCTCCTTAGGCAGCAAACGGGTAAACACAGCATCATTCAAAACCACCAGTGAGCCGTAAGGGACGCCAAAAGTGAAAGGGCATGTGCCTATCTTTACACAAAAGCACCAAAGCCCAGAGTAAACCACAACAATATAACTGGCTTTGCGTGATCCATGCGTCCATACCAGTGGCAGAGCTCCACCAGTAATGATCAACAGTGCAAAGACGACTCCTGCACAAACACCAATCCCGACAGAACAAAAACTCGGCAAGATCGACTCTGGCGTCAGGCCTTATCTCTCACTAGCAGCATTATGGCCAGTGTGGCGGCCGGCTGGCTTGTGTCCTTTTACGGGACACAAGTCGTGACTGCCGTCCGCTGGGTGATATGTCGTCAGTCCGAGCAAGAAAGTCCAGGCCTGCCTCAGAACTCAGGTCCACTTGGAACTCGGTCTCCCAGTGTCACTCACCTGCTTCAGTGCTCGGATGTTGGAGCTGATCTTGGCGGCGTTCAGCTTCTGTGAGACGGTGCTCATCTGTTTCATGATGCGCTCCATGGCGCGCTCCGTGTCCTCCAGTCGGCGGCGCAGCTGGTCAATCTCAGCCTCCTCTGCTGGGGGAAGGGAGGGTCAGTCCCAGCCTCCTATGGCGGGGGAAGTCAGGGTCAGTCTCAGCCTCCTCTGTCGGGGGGAGGATCAATCTCAGCCTCCTCTGCCGGGCAGAGAGCGAGGGTCAATCTCAGCCTCCTCCGCCGGGGGAAGGGAGGATCAATCTCAGCCTCCTCTGCCGGGGGAAGGGAGGATCAATCTCAGCCTCCTCTGCCGGGCAGAGAGCGAGGGTCAATCTCAGCCTCCTCCGCCGGGGGAAGGGAGGATCAATCTCAGCCTCCTCTGCCGGGGGAAGGGAGGATCAATCTCAGCCTCCTATGGCGGGGGAAGTCAGGGTCAGTCTCAGCCTCCTCTGCCGGGGGAAGGGAGGGTCAGTCTCAGCCTACTTTGCCGGGGAAGTCAGGGTCAGTCTCAGCCTCCTCTGCCGGGGGAAGGGAGGGCCAGTCTCAGCCTCCTCTGTCGGGGGAGGATCAATCTCAGCCTCCTCTGCCGGGCAGAGAGCGAGGGTCAATCTCAGCCTCCTCCGCCGGGGAAGGGAGGATCAATCTCAGCCTCCTCTGCCGGGGGAAGGGAGGATCAATCTCAGCTTCCTCTGCCGGGGGAAGGGAGGGTCAGTCTCAGCCTCCTCTGTCGGGGGGAGGATCAATCTCAGCCTCCTCTGCCGGGCAGAGAGCGAGGGTCAATCTCAGCCTCCTCTGCCGGGGGAAGGGAGGATCAGTCTCAGCCTCCTCTGCCGGGGGAAGGGAGGATCAATCTCAGCCTCCTATGGCGGGGGAAGTCAGGGTCAGTCTCAGCCTCCTCTGCCGGGGGAAGGGAGGGTCAGTCTCAGCCTACTTTGCCGGGGAAGTCAGGGTCAGTCTCAGCCTCCTCTGCCGGGGGAAGGGAGGGTCAGTCTCAGCCTCCTCTGCCGGGGAGAGGATCAATCTCAGCCTCCTCTAAGGGGGAAAGTCAGGATCAGTTTCAGCCTCCCCTGCCGGGCAGAGAGCGAGGGTCAATCTCGTCATCCCCGCTAGGGGAGGGGGGAGTGATGGCCGTTATCGGTCCTCGCCGCCGGGACAGCAGAAGGCAATAGCTAATATCTGTTCCCTGCGCGCCGGGGGAAGGAAGGTCCGTGTGTCACCCTCCTCTGCAGGGGCTGCACTGACGCGGGTCCGGCCCAGACTCCTCCGAATGTCAGCCGGTGATAATAGAGTATCAGTACCCTCCCACCGGCATTAGCTTACGAAGCCAATGAGCGGGGTGAACCTGCAGTTCACAAGTGGCTACACGTACAGTGATTCGCGTCTGAACATGTTATCCCAATAAGAGCAGCGAGCATGCCACTGCCTTTCCCAGACGTTGGATGTCTAATGGACTATGTATTTGCAAACCGCTGGAACCTCAATGTATGCTTAACTTATGCTGTCTCCACGCAGACGGGACGTACCGAAATAACGTAAGACCGAAAAGCGCTCGACGCATAACACACAAACATATCATGGGGGTTTCTTACTTGCAAAGTATTTGCTGATCTCACCCATCTACGGGGCATCTCAATCACTCGGATCACACTGACTACTCACTTTGTTTAACTTCCTTCTTGTCATGATTTTCGCCTTTGTTTGAGGGGCAGCGAAACGAGGAAATCATGAAGACATTAGTTATCTCGATCACCAGCTTCTCGCAAGCATTGAAAGCATGTGACCACGGAACCACCCCACGCAGACCTTTCGCATGGGCATTTGTCACGCTCAGCGAACTGTAACGGAACCTCACGGTATATCCCAAGCGATGTTTGGCTGTATGCAGCGCGCAAGCACGGTGAGAAAACTGCATAATACAATGATGTCATGGCTGTTCATATATGCAGAGCCTGAATACAGGGACAGTATCACGCATAGCTAGAATAAAAAGATTGCATGTAAGACCAAAATGGGACATCGGTTCGGTAGAAGTTAATTACCAAAGCGGAATATACAGTACTCTTGAAATAAGTCGAGCAATAACTGCTGGCCAACTTCGAATGCGAGTGGCTGAAACCATTTCGTTTGTTGTCGTTTCTCTTTCTCAGCTCCAACGTTCTTATTGTATTCGCGGCGCAAGAACTGAAAAGTACCAAAACTTGTGCATCGCTCGTGACACCGAACAAAAAAAACAAAGCCATGGTGCGTGCTGCTCCAAAAGAAGGTACGCTGATTGCCGCGGTGTCCCATTTCCCCGGCTGGCCGCGGGGCTGAGTCGAGCGATGGCCGGGCTGTCGCCGCTGCCGGCCGGCGCGGCCCGCCGTACCAGACCAGGTGAGCTCACCTGGCGGCAGCGGGATGGCCTGCTCCGGTCTGCTCTCCACGGCCACCTCCTTGGCGGCGGCGACTGCGGGACCGACACAATACGGTTAGGCGGCAGCGGGGGGAGGAGAACGTCACCGCCGTCGGGGCGGAACCAGGGGCGGGGCGGGGCCGCCACGCCCCGGTTAGGTGGCGGGAGGGGGGGGGGGATGGACGTCACCCGTCGTCGGGGCGGAACCAGGGGCGGGGCGGGGCCGACACGCCACGGTCAGGCGGCGGGATGGGGGGGGGGATGGACGTCACCGTCGTCGGGGCGGAACCAGGGGCGGGGCGGGGCCGCCACGCCCCGGTTAGGTGGCGGGAGGGGGGGATGGACGTCACCGCCGTCGGGGCGGAACCAGGGGCGGGGCAGGGCCGCCACGCCCCGGTTAGGTGGCGGGAGGGGGGGGGGATGGACGTCACCGTCGTCGGGGCGGAACCAGGGGCGGGGCGGGGCCGACACGCCACGGTCAGGCGGCGGGATGGGGGGGGGGGATGGACGTCACCGTCGTCGGGGCGGAACCAGGGGCGGGGCGGGGCCGACACGCCACGGTTAGGCGGCAGCGGGGGAGGGGAACGTCACCGCCGTCGGGCCGGAACCAGGGGCGGGGCGGGACGACCACGGTCAGGCGACGGGGAGGACGGCTCGCAGCGCACCGGGACGGAACCAAGGGTGGAGCGGGACCGACACACAACGGTCAGGCGGCGGGGGGAGACGGCTCACAGCGCACCGGACGGAACCAGGGGCGGGGCGGGACCGACATACCATGGTCAGGGGGCGGGGGAGACGGTTCACAGCGCGCCGGGACGGAACCAGGGGTGGAGCGGGACCGACACACCATGGTCAGGGGCGGGGGAGACGGTTCACAGCGCACCGGGACGGAACCAGGGGTGGAGCGGGACCGACACACAACGGTCAGGCGGCGGGGGAGACGGCTCACAGCGCACCGGGACGGAACCAGGGGCGGAGCGGGACCGACACACCATGGTCAGGGGGCGGGGAGACGGTTCACAGCGCACCGGGACGGAACCAGGGGTGGAGCGGGACCGACACACAACGGTCAGGCGGCGGGGAAGACGGGTCGCCGCTCATCGGGACGGAACCAGGCAGCTGCGGGACCGACATATAGCGGCTTGCTCAGAAGATTACGTGACCCCTCGCATTGGCCCGGGCCACAGCTTTGACCTGCCACCGCGCCAGCTGGATGGAGATGGAGATGAACCAGCTTTTTTTCTGGCCATCGCGTGTGGTAAAATGCGGCAATCATTTAAAGGCGTACGTGAGATTATCACGGCCCCCACAGCAGCTTCGACGGTCAGCGAACATTTGCACAAGGCTGGCAGTAACATGAGTACAGAGATGCATATTCTACATTTTATTGCATATGCCCGTTAGTGTGCTGGTGTAGTTCACCAACGCACGTGCCGTGAGGGCAGGGACGCATATACATGACAGGAGCGATCCAGGGAAGCCCCAGCATGACATGAGAATGACCTATCGCGCTCATCAACAGTAAAACGAAACAGCCCAGCTACACTCGACGATCCCACATGCCCCCCAGTCGCTCGCTCCTCGAGCCCGGCCCGGCCACAGCTCGGCCAGGCCCGCTGGCGCGCTCCTTCGACCGGGCCCAGCGGACGGGCGGCGCCTGCAGTGCGTGCCTGACCTGCGGGCGCCGGTCTGGCCGGCGCGGCCGTCGCCACGGGGGCGGCTGTGCGCCGCTCGACGGCCCGCTGAGGCCGCGCCGGCGCCCGCTCGTCGGCCGCCTCCGCCTGCAGGCGATAGCCGCCGTAGACGGGCGGCGGCCCGACGTCGCGGGCAGAAGGGCTCTCCTTCTCCGGCTGCTTCTTGAACATCACCTGCCGCGACAACCGGCGGCAGCGCGGCGTCAGCGAAGACACAGGCACACGCGACTGATGTAACGTACGGTAAGACATTAGCAGAATGATATGCATCAATAAGAGGTTGCAAGCGCATGAAGCGCCCTACAATATGTTATGCAGAGCGGTAAACAATCATGTCACACAACCAATCACGCCGTGCCAAGCCCTGGAACGAAAGCGAAGCCGGGTCGACGAGATCAGTATCACATCAGAGAACGCAACTATGTCAGCGTATGGAACGCAAAGATATCTAGTCACATGGCAGGAAACCCAGCTCACCGCCCGTCAGTTTTGTTTGTCTGATATGCTTGGGGTGTTGCCAAACAACCTGAGTATAAACTATGTATGCAGGGGCTGAATGACCAAGTGTATCGCGCTGAAGCGCTTCATGCTGACTTTTTTCATCGTTTCCGACAGGTGGTGCTGGTGGTGCTCTTTAAACGCATTTGGTGCCACACCAGCCCTGGCATGACAGCATCGAAATGCCGTTGCTTTCACTACATGTCTCGGCGTATTACAGACATGGCATTGCTTCGTGCTGAGGAGTACCGCGCGTGGAATCCAGCCCACATCCCGTGCAGGCGGCGGCCTGCGGCGCGGGGGCGGACACCGCGCGATTCACCGCCGGCCGGCTGTCGAGCTGGTCTCCAGCTGGCCCGGTGGAAATAGCGCGACGCCGCGGGCGGCTGCCCATCCCCCTGCCCCCCCCCCCCCCCCTCCCTACTGGCGGCGGCGGCGGGGAAGGTGAAGGTCGGAGGTCGTGTTCGCCGCCGCCGGCTGTTCACAGACGCCAGCACGCTCTCGCGTCACCGCAGCGGCGGGCGGCGCGCACACGGTGGCCCGGCTGCGAACCCACCCACAGCTCGTCGTCTGTCGGTTCACGTGTGGCCGCGGAGCGTGGCAGCCCGCTCCGCTCGCGGTCACGGCTTATCGTCCGCCGTCAGCCGCGCGTCAGACCAGACGACAGACCCGCTTCGCCACACACGTCCGACGCGTGTCGTCGCTGCCGGCGCGTCCGTCGTCGGCCCCACATCAGCGACCAGCGGCCGGCCGCGGGGCGGTCGCGTCGGCACGCGCCCCTCGCCACGAGCCGTGGCGGCATGTGTTGATCGGCGCGTCGCCGGACGGCGGCCGTGACCGGCAGGCCGGCGACGTCTGGCTCACGGCCAGCGCTCGAAATACCGGCGCCGGCCGGTCACGTGACGGCCGGGTCGTGCGCCGCCGGCTGTCACGTGACGCCGGCCGGAGACACGGCCAGCGGTGAGTCAGGGCCGCGGCGCCGGGGCACGCCTCGGCCGCGCCCCGGTCGCCTGGAACGGTCACCCCGCGCCTGTGCGCTGCCGGAGCCGGGCACCACTCGCAGTCCGATCCCAGGCTGCCGGCGGTGGCCGAGCGAGGCCGGCTGACCGCGGCACAGCGGTCGTCGTGGGGCGGTCAGTGACGTCACTCGCAACAGCAGACAGCGGCCAGCGGCGCCCGCTTTGGATCACGCGCACCGGCCGCGGATAGAAACCAGCAGCGCGTCGAGCCGCTGACGGGTCTGTGACCAGCACCAGTATTTCGAAGGCCTCGTTTGTGCTATTTTGGGACGATCGGAGAGGGTCTGTTGTGTTCTCGGGTGCCACACGTTCCATTTTAATCTGGAACTGATGTGTGCGCAGCTGGTGAGCACGCCACCAGTGATGGAAAAACAGACATTCCGGTCACTACTCCGCTGCTCCCGTCGACTGATAAGGCCATTATTTGCAAGGTACAACACTAAATGTGCTGCACCTTAATCTGACGCCCCTTGTGATTATTACTCCGTGCCGACTTCCGTTACAGCTATCGTCCACGGCCACGGAATGGATGACGGCCACACCACAACACGGAGTCAGGAATCGCGCACACTTAACTGTAAGTAGTGCTCTTCTTCCGCGTCAGCTACTTCTGTCCATCTTACATTTCGACAAAGCAGACCGTTTGCAACCACCCTAGGCACAATTAAAGTCATCCCCGGTTCTGCCGCCCTGTGCTGGCGTGCGGCCCGCCCCTCCGGCGTCGGCGGCATGCCAAGGTGACGTCTTATCGGTGCCGGCACACCGGCACACAGGCGTGTATCCGAGCCGTCAAGCCGTCACCACAGCTGGGCATCCGCAGGAAGCGGGTCGTTCGGGACTGGACGCGGAGGCTATGTCCAGGGAAGCCTCGTTACATCGTCCGGACGCGCCGGCCGATGCAATGTCGAGCATAAAGCTAATTTGAGGCGCGTGTGACCAGACGGTTCAATGATCTGATCCGTCCTGGCGCATGCCGGGGCAGCGTCAAGATCGCGAGGTCGAATCCGTGTGTCATCTGCATTGTTCCCCAGTGGACACGCCACTGGGCACTGTCTCGCCAGCATTCCAACAATTCATCTGGTGCGGATATCCTTGACAAATAACCTTCCCGCCCTTTTAACCGAACAGCGATCAAAACTTGCCAACGGCATGGTAGATCTTTCCCGACAGGTAGCCAGCACTAGTCATCGCTTTCTGCGACGACTCGCAACGCAAGCAGTCATAAGCCCAGCCACTCCGTTCGAGGACTGTCTCGTGCCGACGCAGGCGACACGAACGCGACGACGGGCTGGCCCATGGGAGCGTGACGCCGTAACCACCGAGCTGGGCCACCATCGCCCGACAGCGCCTCGGCTCACCCGCATGATGGTGTAGAGGAAGAATACGACGATGCCGACGGTGTAGATGGGCATGATGATGCCCATGGCACCGCTGCCCTTGGTCTGCGGCTGGATGAAGCCGCCGTAGCCGCCGCCGGGCCGCATGCCCGGCTGGGGTCCCGGGGGCTGCGGAGGAGGGCGCTCGGTATCAGAGGGTTGGCGACGGGGGGACCGCGGTAGCGCAGGCGCCGGCGGGCGGAACGGTGGTATCAGACCGCCGCAGGGGACGCCGTCCGAGGGTGTTCAAAGCCTAAATGTGACTTTTTGCTGGTATCATGCACGTAACAATGAACAAGATTGCACAGGCAAACGACAGGTCTGAGGTCCTGCAGGCTCGTCAGAGGCCAGCATGGAGGAACGGAACACCGAGCCACATTGGACATAATCACTTAGAATACAAAAGTTCAGTCGACCGTAGCACGTAAATGGCACATATTGTCGTAAGTCCCCCCCCCCCCCCCCCCCCCCCATCCCGCTACATCTCAACTTCCGCCATCGCGCACAAAACGCTGCCACTGAGTCAGCTCCCGCTCCACAGGTGTATCGTGTGAACCAACTGGCCCCGTAGACAGACCGCATGGCGTGGTCGCGGCGCGCGCAGACCCCACGACACCGGACCAGGCGCGGCCGCTCCGCCCGCACCATCGCCGGCGTCCACTGACCCTGGCCATCCTGTCGACGGGGCGGCGCGGCTGGCGGGCCATGTGCTGCGTCTGGCTGTGGGCGGCGGCGGCTGCCGCGTGCGGCGGGTCACGCAGGCTCGGGTGGCCGCCGGCCGGCCGCTCCTGCTGCGGGTACTCTGCCGGGCGTTGGCGCGGCGTCAGCGGGCCGGCGGGTCGACGGACGGCGCGACCACCACGTGGCACGGGAGGTGGCGGGGAAGGCTCAGGGTGCGGCGGGCGAAACTGACCGTCCGCTGCGGGCTTTGGCGAGCGACGCCTGGATCTCTCACAAAAGTAAAAGGACGTGCCATACGGTGGCCCAGCGTAGCCAAATTACGCACGGCAACGACAAAACTGCGCACAAATAATGCATTGCTGAAATCGGCGGCAATAGGCACATGTCCAGTTAACAGTTGTAAATCGAAACAAGCACACCGACCAGTTATACCGGTCACTGCAAGCTTCGCAATCAACACGCTAGGAAGTCCAACAAACTATGCTAATAGCAATCATCCAAGCACTTCACATTCATGAGTAGTGCCTTGATTAGTCTCACACACCAGCCATCCAGCCTGGTTGAAAACTGGCTGTCCTGTATTATTCTGGTAGCATTCTTGTCAGCGCGTTCCATTAGTTGCGAGACGACAGCCATCCCACCAAGCCACATGGGCCCTTGACGTCTCAGGAGCGTGCAGTCGCCGGTAATTCCGTCCACTCCTGTCTCCTTCCGATAGCCCAGCTCGAGCGCGTCCCGGAGCGCCTCTTTCATGCGGTTAGTGGTCGCCGCCGGCGGCCGCGCACCGGCCGCGCTCCTCAGCCCCCTGCCGCTCACTGGTGCCCGCCTGCTGCTGCAGCCGCGTCGGTCGGATTTCCTCGCGCCGCAAATCGTAGCTCGTCTCCAGGCAGCGAGTCAGGTTGGCCGTGGCCGCATCGCCGTCGTCGCGGCGATGCGCCGCGCGCCGGTTAGCGCTCGAGCGCTGGCTCGTCCAGCAACGTGCCGCAGGTGCGCGCAGCTCGTCCCGACACCAGCGCGCCAGGCCCGGCGTCCAGATGTCGGGACGCGGCTTCCGGCGGCAGGAGGAGGTCGGCCTGTCGCCGGCCGGATCGCCATTTGAGCCGGTTGCATAGCTCCATGAAGTAGGAGTGCATTCAGCTCCTTGGTGAAGGCCACCGGGTGGCAACAGGGCAGAATGCTGGAGTGGTATACACCTGAAACTGGTGCCACGCAGCCCAAACTCATCACATGCCCCGACATGACTTGCAGCCATCAGTCTGAAAAATCAGGAATCTCAAGGGTGCTGGGTGACTGGCACGTGATGTTGGCAATTGTGGTGCAACAGCATATAATGTCAGCCACAAACTGGTACTAATTTTGTCATTCAGCAACAATTTTTGGAAAAGCACAAAATTATCCTAAATAGGTAATCCTCTTGCAAGCAGGTTTTGTTCCAGCTGGCAAAAATGGCAAAGCTGTTGTTACTGTGCTGGCTGCTGTCTTTGAGGCCCTCTGTGAATGTTGAAGGCCTTCAGTCCAAAAAAAAACAGCACCTAACAATGCCAGGATATGAGTGGCAAATACTGTATCCTCTACAACTAGTTGTCCTGAGATTCCATTCAACAGCACTTAATTGGTGTGACCTAGAGGGAAAAGTAATTTCATGATTATAGTTGCATTTGACTTTATAAGGTATGATGACCAAGTAATTTAAGGGCACATGGTGGTAAATTGTAATGCACAGGACTCTCATGTTTCATTGGTCAGGGTAGACCGATATTTTGATGCATGCACACCAACAGTGCAAATGATGAGTGAGAACAACTACAAATATATGCGACCTAATGTTTTGGCTAAGTTAAGACAGATGCCAGCACTCACATCATTCACATCATAACGAATACGTTAGATATTCCCTAAAATTGTCATACTGAGCTTTGCCGCGGCACGCCACATTTGTCATCGAAACACATTTCCGTGGTTTGGCTCTAACCTTCCGAGTATGGTGCATCAGTGGCAGATGAGATCGATGCCTGAAGCATTGGATAAAATATTCTTGGCCATAGTATTGCAAAACAACCAATCACCAATGAGAGAATAAGCACTGTTTTGCCGGAACTAAACTCCGTAGCAGAAGCCATGTTTTCTAAACTAGTGTGACGCAGTACCCTTTAGGAGCGGGTGGGCGAGGAGGCCTAATGAAAGATGAATATGACCAGAAAAAACAGTTGCAGATATCTTTGGTGCTTAGTCTTTGTTTTTTCTCAATAAAATAAGAGATAACATTTAAATCTCATTCGTAGTATTTAGCCAATTTTTAGGCATAGATGTCTCATCAATTTATTGCAATATTTTTAGAGTAAAATAAAGCCACCAGGGACGCTAGTACACACAGAGGGTTAGTCGAACTTTGTGGACGTTTATGTAAGTTTAGTATCACATCTTTCTCGATAGATGGCGATGCTTTGATTGGCCGGCGTTGGTGTCGCCGTGCTCAGACGTACTGGAAGAGATCCTGCCGCCGACGCGGCTGATTGCCAAACTGATGCATTAAGGGCAGGGGGCTAAGAACATGTGCTGTTTTAAAAGTAGCGCCGCCGCTTCCGTCAGCTAAGAAGGGCTACGTCACCGTCAGGGCCGGGCGGCATCCAGAATACCCCCTTCCCTCTGGATCCCTCGTCGACTGGCAGGGCCGGCCCGTTTCACGCTGTCTTTTCCTCAAGCAGCAGTTTCGTCATACAGCTGTCTTGATCGGCCCCTGTGTGTTCTGGCCGGGCCATGCAATTGTCCGGCATTGACACAGCTGCAGCAAGCTCCCCGTCGTGGCTCATATATTGAGACTGACTGTGCCTGCGCTGTGGCAGTGTTCTCTCCAGGACTTACCCGAGGCGATCAACCGAACTCTTAAGTCAGTGCAGTTGTTGCAAGCGGTCTTTTCTCGACTCTCGCCCGTTTGAAGGGCATTAAAAAAACTGAACCTCAGAACGCTGAGAAACGTCCTCATCTCGGATCTTTCATCCTTGCATCGATTTTATCAGATGCAAGCTTTTATCCAGACGGCGAGGGAGCTTAACTATCGCCACATGTTGAAACGAGGCGAAATATGGAAGGGCTCAAACTGTTTTCGAAGAAAGATTATTAGAACGAAAGCATTACCAAGTGGCGCGTGTTCCTACCCTTATCCCCAGAGATCGTTCCAGACTTGGTCGAAAATTTTCCAAGAATATATTCTAACATAAGTGCTACACCAATGAAGTAATACGGTCACCTTATTCACTTAAAGGCGGGAACGGATAGTCACATATTGACAGTTGCAATGGGTTCAGTCGGTTACAAAGCTTATAAGCCATCATTGGACAGGGTGTCTGTTTCTAAAAGGGCCATGACTACATGTCCCATCTTGTCAGATACAAGAGTCGATTCCAATACCGAGGGTTGGCGTAACAAATATATGATAGCCGTGATTCCGAAGGTGGTCAGCCCGTGCGTCTACACAGTCAACACTTCCACAGAGAATCTAATAACAGTTGGTTTCATAGGGTCGGTAATAAAGGGACGGCGAGTCAGTCGTTCCTCAACCTAGATAATGCATTGGATGACAAAGAACACCGTATAGAAATTAAACTGATCAGTGCCGGTGACGAAAGATTGTTATTTAATTTGGAGAACTAAGAAGCGGCATTTGCTAACAATTGTTACTTAACTTGAAAAGCAAGGAGACTGCAAGCCCATCGATACTTGACAACCAAGGGATACGGTGTAAATTTAGTTGGGTTTCAACTCGACAGTTCGGGTAACAAGTGGGCGTAAAGCAGATTCAACCGTTACACAGTTTAGGCAAAAGGAACACGCAATTCATTACTCAACTTGGATGATAGAAAATCAGAACGCGGGTAATTAAAGCGTCGAGTAAGTTGAATCGTTACGCTTTGTAGACTGGAATTTCGGTGGCGAATCAAATCAAGCTAGCCGGAGATCAACCATCTCCGTCAGTTAGCTTGAAATCGCAGACGGACTTGGCAAGCCATCTGATAGATTTAGCCTCACCGAAATGTCGGGCTACATTACGATGGACCGAACAACTTTGGCATAAGTTAAGATCAGGCCGAACTAGAACAAGCACTTAGCCTACTTTGTCTCTGATGTCACATCAGAACAAGTCTGAAACGTCGCATGGTTTCCTCGGCATTGAGAGTTGGGCAGAGCTGAAAACCAGAGGACAAATGGGGCTCCCTGACAGAGCCCGGGCGCCTCGTCGTCAGAGAGCCTAAGGACGACATCTTATATGATGCGGAAGATGGCGGGTGGCAGACCAGCAGGACTCTGGCCCCCAGCCACGACTGCCTTCCTTAATGCACTTTCCATTTTGAAGTGCCTGCGTGGCCATTTCCTTGGTATGGGTAAATTGCTGGTAGGCAAGATGTGTAAAATTGTCCGCCTGCCTTACCAAGGCGTTGATTTTTTCGTTAACGTTTTGATATATGTCTCCGTGCTGACACCAAAATATATTTACCAGCATCACTCCCAACTTAAATTAGTCCCCGAGCTAGCTGAGAATACGCTGCTTTTGCGATTCCAGTTGCGTTAGTGATATCATGAATAATGGCGGGGAAAACGCACCAAGTCCACTTTCAAGGTTGTGTTGTTGTTTGCCACATAAGTTTGTAGGAATTTACGACAATTAATGACGGATTTCTTTGACGAAAGCAATGTGTTTGTATCTCCCTGACGCAACACTATCCTTGATCGCCAAAGGTGGTCCAATAATTATCACACAGGCTTCAGTTCCGTGTTGTTCTGTGTTCTTCGGAGATATTGAGGAATATTTGAACGTGGATTGTGGATGAAATGGGGTCCTAAGCTTGTACTGACATGGCTTACATATGTTCGTGTTAAGATGTGCAAGTTTCAGTCAGAATATACTACTGATAAAAACTATAATATGGTTTTGAACATACGCGCTCGCAAGTCATGGCAACAGTAGGCTGGACGCCCGGCGTTGCAGTCTCCATGGGCCGCGTGGCGTCGGCGTGCGGTTGTGACATTAAGTGATGGCCAATAAGCAAACGAAAAGGATGACGCATCTTGAGGAAGATGGCTGATGAGCCAAATAAATCGGCATGCATGCAAATGTGGTGCAAAAGTAAGCTAAACACAGCCTTAATCAGAAAAGTAGGGGGGGGGCAGCTAACACTGCTGACCCCCCCCCACCTTTAAAAGTGGGGGGCATGGTCCCCTGCCCCCCCCCCCTTCTTCCTACACCCATATATGGCGTGCCGACCACGCCTGTTATCTCTATGCGCTGCAGTGAACAGTCTAGAAAAAACAGCAGATTAATGAATCATGTGCGGCCTGCATTTTGTGCCATGCGAGAGGACGCGATGTGATGGGATCTATGTTTATATATCAAAATTAATTTTCTTGCATGGCTCATATACTGCGTATAGCTTGGGGTGACTGTGGATTTTTCACGAGTGTCATGGAAGGCCATTTTTATCACAACGTGTCACACAGCGTGTAATGTGTAAAATGCGTCACCGATGCCTTGCGTATGATGCCTGTGCAAAATTTGATGAGACGGTTGAGTCGGTACATAGCGAAGGAAGCTTGAACACTGAGGCAAGGCAAGATGATGTTTAGAACTCCATGAGCGTCCAGCCGAAGGAAATGCCGACGTGAATGAAGTATAAGTGACAGTAGTCCAAATGCTCGGAAAAAGACGAGACAGAAACAAAGTCTTCGGGAAAAGGGCACATGAGAATCGGTCAGCTGGCGGAAGAATGATTCCACTTTTTGAGTCTACCAGGTTTCGTCATAGAACACATGAAGAAAGCAGCGATGCTTACCGCAGGGAAATCGCACCATTCATTACAGACTATTTGGAAGGTGCAAAGCCGTAAAAATTATGTGAAAAGAGAGCATATTCGTCAGCGGAGATGGAGACGCTAGCTTTGATTTATGCATGTTACCATTTTTGAAGTAATCTGCTGAGGAGAGAGGTGCATTCCATCACCGACCACTGGACATATGAGGGGATCTCAGCGCTGAGGAGTCCGAATCCTCGGCCACCTAACTGATGACGTGGGAAACAAGAGCTGGCAGCAGGAGATACACGCTCCACACAACGGACAGGGGGAGCTACGTCATCAGCTCAGGAACCACCTGGCAAGCTGGTGACGTGGGAAATAAGGAGCCACAGAATGAACGCCGTCGTCGGATATGCCAAGGTGAAAATAGGCTGGGAGGGCATCACACCCCGTCTTTATCCCACAGACGCCATGGTTAACAAGCAGAAAGTTTCACAATGACAGGCGTCATGATAAGAATTGTCAACATGCTTAGGTGTCACGTCAATTTAGAGGACGAGAAAACCATCATGGGCATACGATCACTGTTTCACTGTTTTCGCAACCATTCGCAGTCGCCCCCTGCCAGTCGGTTATGATTGCCTACGTGGTAATTATCTGCAGATCAATAGTGTGGGCCAATTAACCAACAGCCGTTATCAACAACAGGTATAAGTAACCTTGGCAAACATGATATTGGCCATAGACATATTACCACTTACGAGCTGTTTCTTTTTTCTGTCGGAAGGTTCACTATTCGTGAGTACAGCCACTATCTCTAAAAAGGTATTCATAACATTATGCATTACACGTCGTGTGCGAGCACGTACCTTCAAAAGCCATACAGAAACTTCATCTAAGTTGAGTCAGTCACGGTGCTTGTTGCTTTTATGGAAGCTGGGCTTTGGGAACCACGTGGTTGCCGCATGGTGTCGGCGAGAAATCCGTCGGGTAAGCAAAACAATATTGCCGAAAAATGGGGAGCCTAGTTAAGCGGACGGCAAAAATAAAGTTGAAGGAAATAACGACACGATAATGAGAAAAGCCGCGCGTAACATAAAATGGTGGCCAGTATGGAAGAAACTGGACTTAGTGGACTTAGGTGGACTTAGGACTTAGACTTGGTGGAGAAAAATCATGAAGCTTGAATAACGATATTGTTCGTGCGAAAGATTTCGTTAGTCTTCCTGAGGACCATTGACTTGAGACGTTGAAAGGAAAGAGTCTCTATTAGCCAAAGAGTTGCAAGGCAAAGGTGAGAGAGGGGATGGAAGGGCGGCGTCGCACATTCCGTAGTCGTCAACGTCGTCGTCGTAAAAGCTGTCGCGGCTCGCGTCGAGCCGCGCCGGGGGAGCCTGAACGTGAATTTAGAAGGGCGGCGTCGCACACTCCGAAGTCGTCGTCGTTGTCGTCGTCATCGTAAACGCTGCCGCGGCTCGCGTCGAGCCGCGCCGGCGGAGTCTGAACGTGGACTGCTCGACAGGGACCGTGCGTCCCCGCCCGCGTGTCCCCATAAACCCACGTGGGTTTATGGGCTCCAGATGGTGGGAACCAATCGGCAGAGGGGCCGCTGACACCCTCGCGGAGCCGCCGCCGCCGCGCCGGCAGCGACGGCCCGTTTGCTCGCTAACAGATATGCTTTATCAGAAAGTTCCCATACCATAATGGTGGCCAGTACGGGAGATGCCGCCAAGGACAAAAGACGCGAGAAAAAAATCAGAAACTAAATAACGATATACATTGAATGGAAAATATCCTATGCGTAACATAACAGTACTCAGTATGGCCGAGGTACCGCCTATGAATAAAAGAACCGAAAACATTCAAAAAACCTAACGACGATATACTGAATGGAGAAAACCGCGCGTGACAACTACATGTGACCATGCTCGACAGGAAAAAACAGTTAACTATGCATGACCATATCCTGTGACTGTTCATATCATTCTGAACGCAGATTTTCCATCACACACATGCGCGGCTCCAATCGGTTTGGTTGTGAAAGGGGTGATGCAGAGTGTAGCTGCATTGGTTGTTGGTGCTACGATGTTACTCCCTGAGTGTATGATAAGTCCAGCTTTTTCCCTAGCTTCAAACTCCTGGTGAATGTTCATATTTCCTAGCCATTTTATTGCATATTTAGAAGACCCTGCATACATACTGCATCCTCTATGTGACCTCTATGACCTCTATGACCTCTGTCCCTGCATACACACCTATTATACCGTGGTAACTGGTCCAAACCTGTAGTTGAAACAGCCATTCATACTTGTGTGCCTACACAAGTGGTGCAAGTAACAGGAATGGAAACCCTGTGCTGGTCTCATTTAACGGTGTTCCCTTATCTGAAAATTTCAGCTCACTTCTGGCCCTTCCGCCATTACAGAGCCCAGTGGAAATTAGGGTTCATAAGGGCAGCCACCAGATTCTGTGCGGCCGTTACCAGCCCTGTCGTTTTCAGCTCAGTCGCTAGATGACACTGCTTGTTCTAGTTGACGCCTAGCCATATCAAGCGTGGCCGGGTCGCCCACTTCTATTTGTAGTAATCTCCGCCAGAGTGACACCACACTCCGTTAGGCAAGCGTTGGCTTGGTCATGGATGCGGGCCCGCCGTAGTGTCGGTTCCGTACGCGAGGCTCTGGACGCCTGCAGATACTGCCCCACGAACCAGGAGATGTACCCTCTCCCCTCCCCGGTCTGGCGACGAGATTTAATGTCTTCACTGGGGTCCTAGCTGGTCGAAGCTGCTTGGCCACGCGGTCCGGACCGCACACTCGATACAAATACGGCGTCCATGGGGGGGGCATGTTATTCCGCCATGTCGGAGATCGCCCTCGACGAGTGCCGAGTGCCGCAGTGAGGGGCCCGAGGAGGACCGCATGGAGCTACGAAGGCTCCGGGAGGGGCTTGTCGCCGCCACGCCAAAGGTAAGCAACCTCCATGCCGCGAATCGAGAACTAGAGGCGAGTACGAATCTCGTTCTTTCCGTTATGCTTAGCGCGGCTGGGCGCCACCAGTTCGTATGCCGTGATTATGCGCCGTGTCTTCCGTTTCTCGCCCCGTTGTTACTTTCCTCTGGACCAACCGTGTGTAGAGTGCCTCTGTAACATAGGCTGGGTCTCAATCATTTGCCCCCTTTGTAACGTCTGTGGGGATAGCATCCCGTTGAGAATGGTGCAAAGTTCAATCAATCCGTTGCCCCTGCCTTCCATCGAATAAGGCGCGCGTTGTTCCGTTTATCAGGCGGGAGGGTAGGTTACATGACAGGTGTTTGTTTATCAGGCGGGAGAGTAGGTTACATGACAAGGTGTTTGTCTGTTTATCAGGCGGGGGGGGGGGGGGGTAGGTTACATGACAGGCGTTTGTTTATCAGGCGGGAGAGTAGGTTACATGACAAGGTGTTTGACCGTTTATCAGGCGGGAGGATAGGTTACATGACAGGCGTTTGTCTGTCATGTCGGCATTCCACCCTGCCCGGTGGGCGGAGCTGGCCGTCCTGGGCCGGTAACACTGGGCCATAGCCACCGAGGAGACGCTGCGCCCGGACGCATGCCGACCCTGGCACCTGGTGCTGGACATGCGTATGGGCGGCCCGTCGGTCATCAAGGTTCACTGGGCCTTCGGCCCAGCGGCGGCCCGGGCCGCCGAGATGGGGCAGTTGCCCCCGGAGCAGGGGCACCACTTGTGTGCGTGCTCATTGTTTTTTTTTCTTGATAAAACTGCACGAGGCTTTGGTGTGTACATTACGCAACAATGCAGGACAAGCTGACCCATTTCCAGAATAAATGGCAACACCGCCAGCAATGCCATGAGGATGGACTCATGGGCATTGATTGGCCCGGGTTTCGGAGAGTTGACCGATCGCATGAGGCGTAACTTATCTTGCGCCTCATTCGGGCCGGCGGCTTGGTCGGCCCTTTCTTGGTCAACGCCTCCTATGTCTTCGGTCAGTCATTTGGGAAATAGCATGCGTCATTACGAATAATTAGAGCTGTGAATTTTCATAGGCATGCAGATACTGGCTTGCAATGTGCACAGTTTTTATATTGATTTGATGGAAAAAAGCTTGCATTGCACCACTACAGTGGCGCCCAACGGTGGGGGAAATGCCATTTCTGTGGACATAAAGCCGGCAGACTGATGCATGGTGCCGAACCGGCGAAGAGATGACACCAAATGCAAAAAAGATGGCAGAACCACTCAATCACTGACTAGCGTCGCAGCCCATCGCAGACTGAACATGGAACACCTCAGAATGGCCTGAACACCGAGTATTTACGACGGTCAATATACGCTGGACAAGTGCGTGCATATGCTGCAAAAAGGCGCCCGATTTCGCAGGCTGCAAGAACGAATGCAAGGCTAGGTCTGCAAACTTGGAACTCAGAGAGAAGGGCGGAGAGGCCGTTGAGCAGATCAGACCAGAGGAGATGGTCAATGTACGTATTAATATGAAGGGTACTGCAAAAGAGCCGGTTGCAAACAGTATGAAAGAAACGATGATATCAGCGTCTCCTCAAAAACGGATCACTCGGTTCGAGACTGAAACATTGGACAAAGCCGTGGCGGTGACAGAGGACAGCAAATGCTAGTGATGGCTTTCTGAGAAAAAGAAGCCCTCAGCTGTATCGGGCCAGACCATAGAAAAAAGCCAACAAGTCTATTGATACTACAGATTGTTATGGCTGTGGGAGTGCGAGCCAAAACAAAGAAAAAGGCGTGTTCGAGCAGAACGACATAGGCTTATCAAGACCAATGATGGGTTAAATCAAGAGCGGCCAAAGAAATAAAGGTATCCGACACATATGTGACGAACAAAAAGGAGCACCACGAAGACGCCGATGGATGACGTTTGCGAGAGGAACCTGCAGGAAGTGGGTGGCATGAATTGCAATAGAATGACAGCCGATCTAGCTCCCCAGAAGATCCCATCTGAATCCAGTTAAGAACGCAGAAAGGTCTGCAAAGACTGCACACTGATCACGTGAATGACAGAACACGCCCTCTTACTCATGTTTTAGGCAATTCTGTTTATCACAGGAGTCCTGCTAGCGCCCGGAGAAAGCTGTGGGGAAAACAAATGCCAAGGAGACTCGGAGGCCTGCGTTACCGGGCCGGCGAGATCAACTTTTCGTCCGACCAAATGGGCTGTTATGGTAACTACTGGCACCTGAGTGCTAGTCATTCGTGTAATCCTCCTGTTGACTATAGCTTGGTGATTTTTTATCGCATTCACGTTCCTTGCAAATCCCTTCCAAGAAAACGTAGTCGATCGTTCATTGAATCATGGGAGTGTACATGCCACTGACGCCCGTTCCGTCTAACCACACCAGCCCGTGCAGCCATATATGGAGCCGCAGGTCGAACGCAACATGTCGCTGTGAGGCGAGAAACAGCGGAACAGGATCACTGAGCGGCGGGAGGTCATCGGAAGAGCTGCCGTCCGTCTGCCGTATGCTTTTGTCAACAAAATGAAGTCCGCCAGGTCACGAGGAGGCTAGGCGCGAGAGCATCAAAAATGGGGGGAGACGATGCCCGCAGACGGAGCGCGCCTGGTGAAGACGTCGTGGAGCACGACAGGCATGAACGGTCTACTACGAAAGTGTACATGTGAGAAGAATAATGTGACGTATGAGGCGCGGGAAGTGGCACATGCAGTGGGTATTAGGGATGTATAGGTCCAGCATAAGGTCAAGCGTTGCTATGGCGTAGTAAGTGTGCGGCACTGTAATTGGCGAAATCACAAGCCTGCCAATCAGATGGAATTGTACAAGGAGGAATGTGAAGTATGGGGTTTGAGGATAGACCCATGCAACAGGTAATAGTGGTACATGGCTATAAAGTAATGACAAGGACTGCCAGAGCGTAGTGGAGTGTGAATGGGTCATTATTGGCGTCGAGTGCAATTGGAAAACCGTCAAGGTTAGAATGTAAATCAGAGTCGCGAGGATACGCCTAGTGGATGATGCTGATGGCGATTGGGGTTTTAGGGCGCGCTGACTTCTGAGGTCATGTTGCGCCCAAAACGCGACTGGTGGAGGGGGGTTTTGAAATGTAAAGTGGAGCCTACATTTTTTCTTGCTTACATGATTGCGCGCCAAAATGCAGAAAATACATTCTAATTCAAAGTACCTATGCATGGATATACCTATACATAAGCCTCCCTGTAACACCCACAGAGATGTTAGCCGACGCTCAGAAATCAGGCCCAGACACTAGGGATCGCACAGGCTCGACAGGCGGCTGCGGAGAGGTAAAACCACAGCAGAACAATCTCTGCGCACAGGGTGTCAGAGAATGCACCTCGGCACGGCTGGGCACATGCATGCGTACTGCGAACGCGGTTCCTCCAGTGCCCGCCTTTGGGCTCGCGGGACAGCCGACCGACGGACCTGAGAATTCCCGGCCGAGAGCCGAGGGGTGGATGCTCTGGAGAGCAGGGCGCCAGCTGTCGGCACAACGTCGACATGCAACGGCTGACGAAACAAATGTCAGAAATTAACATAGCACTTTGGAGGCAATAGGAAAAGAATGGGAGGGATTGCGACGAAGAGACCAGCCCAGAGTCTAGTGGGCGGAACTGACAATTGGTGAAAACGAGGGATCGTAGCACGTCGGAGGGGGGGGGGGGCAGATCGACGAAGAGACCAGCTCGACGAGGAGACCAGCTCGAGAAGGAGACCAGGTCGACACGTGCCCCTGACCAGAGCACTCCTGTTGGCTTCCGGCAGCGCTTGACTCTTTTCAAGTGACAAGACAGCCAAATGTTAGTCCAAAAACAGAAACTTTGAACAGCAAACGTCTACTCTCCTGGGTTCGTATCCTGTTACCAAGCCCCCGCCCCCCCCCCCCCCCTTTCCTTCGACGTACACTCCTTGCTCTGTGGCGCATTCTGTAAGATTGTGAGTCCGGTGCGCGGCGCTATGTAAATTATCTAGTAGTGGACCGTTTCGGGCGAGATGGGCGCGCGTTAGTAGGCAGCGGGTGCACAGGGTATAATGGGATTGAGCAGTGGTATGAAACCGGTGGCTGGTCGCAATACATGCAAGATTATGCCATTTGAACTATCGCGGACAGGTGTATTGCGCGCATGTAGATTAACGTCGCGTGCATAAAGGCGCGAATATATATTATATTTTAATACATAAGGCTTCTGAGCAGGTGGTGGATTTAAGCGAGGAAGCGAGAATTCAGGCGAGGAATGGACGTGGTGTAAGTATCTAGACCCAGATACGATGCATCAGCAAATTCGTAGGCCGCGCGAGTCTTTACGCAATAATTAGTTTGAAGATGGACGTTGCTAGTTAAAACGCAGTGCTTTGTTTGCAGCACACGCAGCTCTTGACGTAGACGTACTGTAAAATGCATGCCTCGACCCGTCAGTAACTGGATGACTAGCCAAAGGCTCGCTGAAAATTATGGTCAGGGATGATGGATCTATTTTATTTGATATGAAGCTGCGGAAGGGAAGAAAAATAAACTTTAAGTGACCATATCCTCGCATCACTAATCCCATTCTGATGTAGGTTTTCCATGACGACACCAAATGCGTTGTCCCGATAAGCTTGGTTGTGAAAGGGGTGATGAAAACTGTAGAAGCAATGGTTGTTATTGCTAGGATGCTATTCCTCATTCCTTTTGATGTACAATAGGTCAAAACTTTTCCTTTCCTTGCAACTCCTGATCGGTGTTCACATCTCCCAGCCCATTCTATGCATATTCAATAAACACTTCATCCCCGCATACCTTCCTGCTATACCTCGATAACCCGTCCAAGCCTAAAGGGAGTCATTCATACGTGTTTGCTTATGCAAGTATGGGGGGATTAGAACGGTGTACTGGCCTCGTCTAACTGCTGTTCCTATATCTGAAAATTTCAGCTCCCTCCAGCCCTTCCGCCGTGAAAAAGTTCAGTGGAAGCTACGCTCCATGGAGGCGAACTCCATATTATGTGGTACCGTTACCAGACCTGTCGTTTTCAGCTCAGTCGCTAGGTAACACTGCTTGTTCTAGTTGAGGCTCACGATTTCAAGCGTGGCCGTGTCGCCCACCTCTATTTGTGGGTATCTCCGCTAGAGGGACTCCGCATCCCGTTAGGTAGGCGTCGGCTTGGCCATGGATGCGGGCCTACCGTAGTGTCGGTCCCGCACGCGAGGCTCTGTGCGTTTGCGGGTGCTGCCCCACGCACCAAGAGATGTACCCCCTCCCCCCCCCCCCCCCCCCGCCGGTCTGGCGACAAGATTTAATGTCTTTACTGGGGTCCTGGCTGGTCGAAGCTGCTTGGCTACGCGGTCCGGACCGCACACTCGATACAAATGCGGCGTCCATGGGGGGGAGGCATGCTATTACCCCATGCCGAAGATCTCAAGCCTCCTGTCACCCTCGAATAGTGCTGAGTACGGCAGCGAGGGGCCCGAGGAAGGCCGTATGGAGTCATGAGGCTTCGGGAGGACCTCGCCGCCGCCGGGCCAGAGGTAAGCGGCCTCCGGGCAGCGAATTGGCAGCTAGAGGTGAGCACGGGTCTCGCCCTTGCCGTTATGCTCAGCACGGTTTCAGTTGTATTAGGTATCGCATACCGATGATGCACCGAGTGCTCTTCGCACGATGTTATTCCTCCGCTCTGGAATTACAGAGTGAAGAGTACTTCCTAGAGACTAGCTGAGTCTAAGCAATTTGTCCCCTCTGCACTGTCCGTGTGAAGAGCATTTCCTTAAGATTTATGCAGCGTTCAAGCAATCCGTCCCCCCCCCGTCCCGAATTATACGTTGTTGGTTCTGTTTATCAGGCGTGGCGGTACGTTACATGACAAGATGTCGGCTTGTTTCAGGCTGCATTGCATGCGGCCCGACGGAACGAAGTGGCCCTTCGGACCCTGCGGCGCCGAGCGGACAAAGTAGAATAGTGGCTGCGCCGCGATGCGGCCCGGTTCCACCATCTGGTGCTGGACCTTCGACTGATCTGCCCCCAGGAGGGTGAGTTGCGTTGATCCCTGGCCCAGCGTCAGCTCATTCTGCATCCATGGGGCAACTGCTCCCGGAGGATTAAAATCGACACGTGTGTGGTTTTCAGTATAGTCTACGAGGGGTCGTCTTTTTGCTTGTCCTTCCCCTGTCAACGGCGTGATCGGAGCTTTGACCAGACCTAAACGGCGTGATCGGAGCTTTGACCAGACCTAAACGGCGTGATCGGAGCTTTGACCAGACCTAAACGGCGTGATCGAAGCTTTGACCAGACCTACACGGCGTGATCGGAGCTTTGACCAGACCTAAACGGCGTGATCGGAGCTTTGACCAGACCTAAACGGCGTGATCGGAGCTTTGACCAGACCTAAACGGCGTGATCGGAGCTTTGACCAGACCTAAACGACCCGGTTGACGCCTGGCCAATTTCACACGAGTTCCACCAAACTCGTTTCATGTTTAAAAGCTATTTTCGAATCATTGATTTGTTCAGACGACCACCAACTCTCAACACTTTTTAATTGCATGCATTCTTCCATTACATTGATCCTGTGCACGGCAGGAGCGCGGAACGACGGGGGCCGATCAACGTACGACCAATGGGTGATTTAAGTACTATTTAAACTTGAGCTCTCGCTGCTCCCATGAGGACAACAAACGTGATGAGCTAGACGTGCCGACGTTCGATACATTAGCGGACACATATAAGCACGGACACACTAGACAAGGCCAGTACCGAGCGTGGAGTTAGACATCGTGTACAAGTTTAATAACTTGAGGTACAATGCAACAACAATAGAAGATGTGCCTCTAGAATCTAGACCAATTATAGCGCGGAGAAAACCGCCGCAGGGCCTGCCGGCAAAGTCGGAGACAATTTTGGAAGAAATAGATTGTGGGAACGCGGCCGACGCGGCACGACAGTCTTTCTGTCTACAGCCCAGCGCGGGCGACACCCGGCCTTTAACCGGTGAAAAGTCCATAACCCACGGTGAAAGAGCCCACAGTAAGACAGTGGAAAGGTCCCATATCAGTCAGCGGTCAGTACCGAAGGGCGTCATCTGCCACAATTCTCTAGACGCCCGATAAGCCGATCTGGTGTCGCTGTGATCATTGGGAGTGCAGTACTTAATCATTTTCCCTCTGAGGACCTTCGGATCGATCGGGGGGCACCGGCCCCGTCCCGTCAAAATGATAGTCGAAAGGCACCCACGGCTGGGACGGAAGAATTCCTCAGCTCCTGACCGTGAAAGGTAAATGGGGCCTCAGTGTTCTGCAGACGGAGCCCTTGGCCCAGGAAAGGCAAGAGCCTACTTCGTGTCCAAAAGGGTCACGGATCTGTAGGACATTGTAGGATCTGTGACCGACCCTGTTGGCCTGAGAAAGTCTATCCTTTTCAGAATCGACAGCTGAAACTAATTGCATCACCCGAATTCGAGCTAGATCGTTTACAATCTTTCGAGGTTAAGCATCGGTGTCTGGGGTCGCAGTTTTCGTCACACCAAGCGTTTCCGGCTAAACTAACTCCACGCGGCGGGCGACGGGCAAGCGAGGACGACCATGTCTCGTGATATCACGCTTTCGGAAGTCTTTCAAAATCATTTCGTGGCTTTCAAAAATGTCGGAGGTCAAGTGCATTTGCGAGGAGCACTATTGCATATAGATAACACACTGCTAAAAGCCTTATTCCTTGTTGAATAACAACCAGGAGAATGGAGAGACAAACGCACAGATTTTTCGGCTATAAGCCTTTATCAAGACGAATATCAACAGTAGGTTAAACATTGCCGCCCGAACCTACTCGATTTTTCACGTTTTTCTTTAGCAGCGAGCTACAGTTCTCACAGGTCATCAACATGCAGGGATTAAACAAAAAGCAATTGCCAGTTTTTACTACCACACAGTGCATATCCAATAAGAAACTAAAATACGCGAAAAAATCGTGTACATGCAAAGGAATTCGAGTAAACAGGCGTCACACATCACTTTTCCACGCACATGAGTGCAGGTAAACCGGCATCACGCATCACATATCACTGACACACGCAATCAATTTCAGTTAAACGGGCATCGCACATCACGCGTCAGGCTTCACTCACACATGTAAACGATTGTAAGCTAGCACACATTACACATCAAGGCACTAAGCACATTCGCATAATCGGCAATGATGAGCCCTGCACGTTAAGGTCTGGTCGCCGACTTCTTTTTGAAAAAAATGGATTCGCCTGTTTTCCGGTCTGGATAGTCCTGTGCTCCGAAGATGATTTTGATATCTAAAAGGGGCATAGGGTCTGTATCTTCCTGGATTTCAGCCTGAATGTGCTGTGTCAAAAAATGGTTGCTGAGACGAGCAGTTCTGTTTTGTTTTAACCGTGTCGCAGGTGTCCATTATATTCAAATGGATAAGGCGCATGGACTCCCGGACATGAACATTGCTTTTTGTCTATGTTCCTACTATGCTCTTCACACAGTTCACACTTAATTTCGTAAACTACGCTTTTTGCATGCAAACCTCGCGAAATCCAGGCTTGCATAAATGGCACCTATTTCCTCCGGGCGCTAGGGCTTCGACACAACACATTTCACCAGATACTTTTAAGCTTATTTTCGTTCTTCCAAGCTAACCGTACGCATAGTTTTGATTTTCTAACGATGTGTTTGATTTTCCAAAGCAAGTGCTCATTCATGTAAAATAGTGGTAAGAACTCGTCGTTCGACGGGGCGTTTTCCCGTTTCTTTCTACCGTAAGTGTGCTGCCGCCCATCCGCCCACGTGCTCTATACGTTTTACCTCTTCCAACATCATATCTTAGTCGTGGAGAATGTCCATTGCCCAAAAGCATACTTTGCCCGACAGCAAAGTCCATATTTTGATTATGATCTTTCCTTTTTCACCACTTCATAAGTTGTTTTGGGTCTTATGGAACATGTTACGTGTTGTATAGTGTTTAGTAGAACTTGGATGCGCAGATCCGCAGTGCAAAATTATACCAGAGCTGGTGGTCTTGAAAAGGAGCCCCACGTATAATGTTGTGCGGTTGTTCCTCTTTTCTACCGTCGCTGGTGTATCCAACTTGGGGTCCCATTTCCATCCCCTGTATGAACCATTGTAAAGGCTGAATTGGGATGCTGGTTGTTCATGGACTCCAAAAACGGTTCAAGGGCACGCTGTCCGTGCGTCCATATTCAAGCGTAATCATCGATGCATCTACCCAAATAAGTTGTTTTCAATGGGCGAGCATAGCTATGCTGTGCATAGCAATTGGGAACTCATGCGCTCCTCCTCTGGCGACGATATTTTTAGACTAATTTGAAACGAAGGGTCTGGCTGCTAGACTCTTAAAAATTAAATTTTGTGGCTAGATACATCGATGATTATGCTGGAGTATGGACGGACAGTGTGGCCTTCAAGAACTTGTTAAGTTGATTAACTATTACCGTCCCTATGTAGCCTTTACAACATAGCATAGAGCATACAGGGATCGGAAAAAGGGTTCCATAATTGGATACAATGGTGACGGTAAAAACGGAAAAACAACCGTACAACACTAGAAACGGAGCCTTTTGACAAGCCCACCAACTCTGCTAGGTAGTGCGAATGTAGTGATGTATGAAGTACGTAGTGATGCACTCGGGTGCGAATCTGTGTGTCTAACTTCCACTAAGCCAATATAATTCTAAACATTTACCGTAGGGCCCTAGACAGCTCATCAAGTAGTGAACAAGACAGAAGTGGCAGAAACAAAATATGGGCTTTGCTGTTGGGCAATGGATATTTGCTTCAACTTCGACGATATACGACGAAATCGACGTCGACTCGATTGAGTCGACGACGACCACTGGTAGGATGTTGGAAGAGGTAAAAAAAAAAATAGAGCACGTGAGGGGATGGGTGGAAGGAAACGGGAACACGCCCTCTCGGAAAACAGATTCTAAACACCACCTTACATAGATGAGCACTTGCTTTGGAAAATAACAGGCAGTATTAGACAATGAAACTGTGCGTACACATGGCTTGGAAACACAGCACTAGGCAAAAAAAGCATCTGGTGAAATCTTCTGTCTCGAAGCTTGACTGCCCGGGGGGGGGGGGGGGGGCAATAGGTGTTATCTATGCAAGTCTGGGCTTCAAAGGGGCTGCACGCAACAAAAACGTGGTTTACGAAAGTAAGCGTAAACTGTTCGAAGAGCATGGGAGATCACTGTCTATGTCACGGAGCCAATACGCCCTGTTCGTATGAGATATAATGAACACCTGCGAGAGGCTTAAAACAAGACAGAGAAATTCGACTTTCGACGACATGTTTTGACAGAAAACACTTAGGCTGAAATCCAGGGAGGTATACAGACCCCATACCCCTTTGAGAGCTCAAACATCTGCAGATAACATCTGCAGAGCACAGGGCCATCCAGACAGGAAAACAAGTAAGTACATTCTTACAAGAAGTCGGCGACCAGACCTTAACTAACAGGGCTCGTCATGGCCGATTTTACTAATGTGATCAGCGCCTTGATGTGTGATTCGTGCTAGCATGAAATCGTTGACATGTGTGAGTGAAGCCTGACGCATTAATCGCGATGCCCGTTGAATTGAAATCGTTCGCATATGTGAGCGATACGTGATGCGTGATGCCAGCTTACTGGATATAGCTGGCATGTTTGAATGATGCATAATGCGTGATGCCCGTTTACTTGAGTTCGTTTCCATCTACACGATTTTTTCGTGTGTTTTACTTCTGTGTTGGATATGCCTGTAGCATTTATATTGTAGCGAGGGTTGACCAGTGCTCGTTTTTAATCCTCTGAATGTTGGTGACCTGTAAAAACTGTGGCGTGCTTAAAAATGTGAACAATCGAGAAGCATCGGCAGGTTATTTTAAATTTACCACTGATAGTCATTTCGATAAAGACATGTAGCCGAAATATCACAGCATCTATCCTTCCACTCTCCTGACTGTTCTCCGAGGAATAAGGCTATGAGCGGTCTTTCAAAATTTAGACAAGGAGTATGTTTTTTTCTGCTTTTTTGTCCTGTCTACAGCTACATGACATCCAAAATAGAGGTTTCGTCACTACGTTAAAATTTAGTATTGCTGGAAATGATGATCTGCTCCCACGACGCGTCTGATGATGATTGGGGCTAAAAACCGCAAATCGCACAGGTGAAATAAATGGCTAGAACTGCCTTCTGAACCTACGGACTGATCCATAAAACGTTCGAAGGAGTTTCTTTCAGATACGCCATCGTCTTGTCGTCCCGTTGGCCACCGCGTAATGCTAGCTGCGAGGCCGCCTCCGCAACACCACTCTTTGTTTGGGACATGACATACACCTGCCAACTGGACTTGCCACAGTGGCCAATCTATGTATTACCCAACAGCCATTTTAAGTGAGGAGGCACTTCCACTCTTAACAAAAGAGTCAATCGTTTTGTAGAAACAACTTAAGAGAGGGCTGCTCAATACCAGTGATCGATAAAACGCTAGTTTGGCGGCCCCTTCGCAAAATTGCAATGTTTCTTGCAGAATATGTTCGAACTGGACTCGCAGCTAAATCCTTGTTGCATGGTCAGACCTTATGATGAAGACGAATATTCGTCATTCTCGGTCTGAGAGTGCGAATTCTTCGGCTGTAATTGAGACCATTATGGTCTCAATATCTAGATGCAAAAATATCAACACATTTGAATCTAGTTGTCTATTCGAGCCCCAAATCTGAATGCAAGTCCCAACTAAATGCACTTTGGAATTCGAGTCCAAATTTCAGTGAATCTTCAACACAAGCTCACAACCTTCCAGGACAGCACCATGATTGCGAAATGAAATGTTAATGGGTTTACGGATTCTCTTTAAGATCAATTTCATTCTTAAGCGATTTAACGGACTTGATTTAACGGAAGTCCAGCTGTGGACTGACTTTTCTTAATCATACATGGGGCACAAGGGTATAATTTCCTTTTCAGTGGCAGGGTTGCAGCCCCCTTCCCCTAACTATGAGAAGTGGGTTAAACACGGCAGAAACCTGTTTGTTGGTGTATGTTGAGAGCAGGTTTCACCAGGCTCCATGTTTTAAGTTAGGTTCACAGGCAATAGTCCCCCCCCCCCCCGTCTCATCTTGAGCTCTCCTAACCTTGAGAGGAAAGGGGGCACGTTGCAGAGAAACTAGTTTGTTGACTATTTTGTGGATAGCTTTCGTCATTTTTCAATGTTAAGCCCCCTCTCCCGACTCATTTGTAAACCCACAACCCTGACGGGACACTACGTTGGTATGGGATGACGGGACACCACGCTGGTATGGGATGATGGAACACCACGTTTGTATGGGATGAGGGAACATCACGTTGGTATGGGATGACAGGACACCACGTTGGTATGGGATAGCCATGAGCATCGTGCCCCCAGAGACCACGAAATGCCGTGAACGGCATCCCTTACTTGCTGAGGCATTGGGCCTAGGCATTTCCGGTGCCCGGCTCGCGAACACTGACGCTCCAGACGCAGACCAATCGCCGTGGATTCTTCCATCCCTCTTCCGCGCGACGGGCGGCCACACCCCCGCATCGACGCTCCGCGCGCACTGGTGTGGACTGGGGTGGTCCCACCTCTCCATTACACCTTGCGTCGTGACACAGCTACCGGTCGTGACACAGCTACAGCTACCACTCGACCGGGACGCTGTGTGTTGCCAGACTCCGAACAGTCCACGCCGCCACGTTCACGCCGAAAATCGGGAGGCACGAAACGGCCAACCGAATCTGCTGACAGCCCAGTGCTCCAAGCTTGTGGCACTGATGGACACGAAACCTTCACCATTCGATGCCTCGTGGTAGAAAGTCTAACCTGTTAAGAATATGGTGACCTTGGTCCAGGCCAAAGGTAACCAAAAATACAAAAAACGTAAAAGTAGGGCTGCAGATAACCCATGCTCCAAGCCTATGACCCCAATCAGCATTAAACTTTCACCGCTCGATGTGCCATAGTCGATATGACATCCTGTCCAGAACATGGTAACCTTGGGTCAGGTCAAAGGTCGCCTTAAACGCTTAAAACCCAAAACAGGGCTGGAGAAGGGATTGGGGTTGTTGAGCATGGGGGCGCCTGCAGGTCAGGTTATTCTGAAAAGGATAGGATATCGAACTGAGCACATCAATTGGTGAAGGTTTCATCCTAATCGTTCCCATAGGCTCAAAGCATGGGGTTGTCTATAGTCAATATTGGTGGTTTAGGACATTTTTGTGACCTTTGACCTGACCTATTGTCAACATGCTCTGGAGAAACTGGACATCGACTATGGCGCATCGGTTGGTGAAGGTTTGATGCTGGTCGGTTTCATGCGCTCGGGCATAGGATTGTCTGTAGCCCTATTTTCCTCCGCTTTAGTAAAATGTGTGTGACTTGACCTGATTCAAAGTCACCTTTGGTCTGGAAAGGATACGTAATCGAACAAGCCGTATCAAATGGTGAAGTTTGGTGTCAATCTGCGCCATAGGCTCGGAGCATGGAGTTGTCAACAGGTTTGGGGTCGGCCGTTGAGTCCCTCTCCGAGAATCTCCCAATTTTGCTGCCAGAATAACCGCGAGCTTCACATCTGGGACGCAGGAGGGGGGGGGGGGGGGAGGGACACCAAATGGACAGGATGGGATATCACTCACCTCAGCGTCAGAGTGAGTGAGTAAGCATTCTTGCGTGAGGAAGTGAGTGAGTAAGCTTTCTCATGCTCGAATTTTGGGCGGAATTCCAAATGACACAGTGGGTCTAAAATGATCTGCTATGTTCGGTACTGACATCGCTGCGGGAGGCCCCGTCATTGAGAAGTGGCCGCATGAGGCGAGTATATTTGAGGGAGTGCTCCACATATATATGGGGTTTTAAATTAAAATAGCCATCTTGAAGGCATTCCGGCGCTGTTCACAATCCTGTCCTTAAGATCTGACCGCTCTAGCTTCTGAGCTACACGCCCGCGAAAGTGGGAATGGTATAACGGCTGTCAGCTGGCTCTCAATCAGTGTTGTGCAAGGTATCATGACGGTATCAAACCATGGCACATTTAGGACTAAATTTAGTAGCCAGAGAATTGTGCTGTTGAGAATTATGCTGCGCACGCCTCCCTCCCCCCCCCCCCCTACAATGTAAGGTTGTTTTATGGAGAATCAGTCTACGGCAGGAAACTCCTGTCATGACTGAGATGATGTTCTAACATGCACCGCAATCATAGTGATCGGTTGAGGTTCGTGCTCCTCATGATGAACATTTTAGCGTGAGGTCGTTAGGCAGGCTTTTTCAGCCTCCCTTTCCTCTTCGGAGCCCTATTTCATGAGCAAGAGCGTGGCATCGTCAATACCGAGAGGAGCTTTTCATGGTCAAGGGAAAGCTCCTGTCATAGGCGTAGGGAATGCTTCAAAAAGTGGGGGGGGGGGGGGGGAGGGCGATGTGAATTGATCGCATGGCTGCTTTTTTGCATATTTCTGGATCAGCATTGCTATTAATTGGTGTGTAAAACATGTTCGACACCTGCAACAGTATCTTTTTCCGAATTATCCTCCCTTACACCACACCACTCCAGAAAAAAGGCTCCCGAGGAAATGCCTGTCTTAGGTTTGAATCGGCCCAACGAACATTTAATTGCTATCATCAAGCGCAGAAGACTTGATCTGCTTTTGTGTGTAGCCAGGGGCGTAGCCAGAGCCTTGCTAAGGGGATCATAGTGTTGACAAAAGCCCCTCTTATAGTGACCCCACCAAAAATCCCCGGATATAGCTTACTTGTTCACATGGAATACGGCTTTCATCGCTTCATTGTTGTGTTTACCTTGCAACCAGAACAGAAACCAGACGCTACCTTGATATCAATTTTGTTTGTGTTTTGAAATAAATTAACTCCAGAAATCAGGCGTTGAACGACCACATGGAATAAATAACCGATGCCCATTATTTACAATGGTGTGTGTGCACCCTTTGTAAAGTGATATAATTCAGAAGCTTTGTCGGAATGTTTTTTCTTGGTTCGACAGACATTAAGGGATTCACGAAGGTCGATTGTAGACAGATATGTTTGATCGAAATTTGAAGATCAAAATTTGATTTTAAATTGAGTGGTCAACAATGTGTAATAACGTGGCCATGCCATGTTTGGCTGGGATTATTTAACATTCAGTCGGAATTGATTAGTGGTACAATTTATGCAACGTGATTTTTTATCATGCGCGCTCGCAAATTCGAAAACCTCGACGCCAGGCGTTGCAGTCTC
>NW_023596297.1:32262060-32312447 GCF_011947565.3 Pollicipes pollicipes | reverse complement strand
ATGTGAGTGTGACGTGAGTGAGTGAAGGGAGTGAGTGAGTGTCCAAGACCTAACCAGGGTCGCCGTCTTCCCGGTTAGACATCGCCGGCCGGGCGCCCTGGCCGGCCTCGGCGCAACACAAACACGACCGGTACGGCGACATCTCCGGCCCGGCAGCGTAAGTGCTCCATTCAGCCTGACTGGGAGCCGGAGGGGACGCGGCGCGCCGTCTTCGGGTGAACGGCTGGCGGGAGCGCCAGCCCTCCCTCACCGGATGGTCCTCGAGCGGCGCGTCCAGCAGCATGTCGCCGAACAGCTCGCGGCAGTACTGTGCGATCTTGGCCTGCTGCTTGGGGTTGCAGTGGTTCTCGAACGACAGGATCACCGGCCAGTCCGACGTCTTAAACGCCGCCTCGGCGATCGCCTCGATCACGTCCTGCAACGGCATTTGCACGGGTCATTTGGCGGCGGGCCGTCGGCGCGCTCTGATCGAATCTGAGCGGGCGGCGGCGACACGCGCCGCGGCCACCGGTCACGTGCCGCTCATTCGTCGGCGCCCTCGGCACGTAGGCCGTCCAAACACGCCGCTCCCGGGAGCTCGATGCCGGCCAGCCCGGTACTCAGCCAGAGTGCCCCCCGCGGCTCCCCCATCCGGGTCGGAACCCGGACGCGCATCGTTTACCGACGGACAGAGGGCCCGAGTGAGGGCGGAGCCAGCCGGCGGCGACAGGCCTCTGGCCGCCGCGCTCGGGCGGCGACAAGCAGCCGCATTATGGGCGAAATCGCCGCCATCGGTCCCCCGCCCGCAGCCGCTTCGTCTCTGTCGCAACGCCCGCCGGGGGAGCGGCGGCCGCCGGCGGCTGTCCGCAGTCTCCGCGCCACGCCACACGTCTTCCGGTCGACGCGGCGCGCCGTCCCGCCCGCCGGCACGACCCCCGCTAATGGCGGCCGCTCGCAGCGGCGAGAGCACTCGCCGGCTCGGTGCGGCCGCCTCAGGGGACCGTCACCAGCCGGGCGCCCGTCCGATGGCGGCGTGCCGGCACGAGCAGCGGCACTGCGGCGCGCGGCGGCCCCCGCCGCCCACCTTGGCCGGGGATCTCAGGCACCAGCGTGTAGCCGTGGCACACGATCGGCTCTTCGGTCCGTCCGTTCCAGAAGTCCAGGCTCCACGCAGCGGCAGCCCATCAGCAGACACTGCCGATATCTCCACCGACGAGCGGCCCGTCAGCTGGTGACCTGAGGGCACACACGTCAGGCCACGTCAGGTCACGTCAGGTCAGGTCAGCCCCGGTCCGGTAGTGTACATCTCCGATAAATCGTCGTTTAGACGGTGACCAGGCGAGCCCGCAGGTCGGAGGCAATTCACGATGCTATTTACCCAAACTAATGAGTCGTTATCTCGCGACACGCAACACGAGCGCGGAACGGGTCACGATCGGCCAGGGCGCGATGATATCTTCCGACCACTAGCACGGCAACGAGCCGGTCGGTGCTTGCGCCAACTGGGCCAGACCGGGCGGCACGGGAGACGTGGCGGTCGCGCCTCCACGGAGACTGACATCCGGTCGTGACACAGGGCAGTGACTGGTCATAACGCTGGTCGACCGTCACCAGACTGACCCAGAGCACCACGCTGAAGCTACCGCCGCACCCCGGCCGGCTGCAAGCCCCCCGCTGGTAGAAGTCCGGACCCGCACGGGCCGCGCGCAGTCGACATCCCAGATAGGTAGGTGGTGCCGCCGGTCCGGCCGGGCCACCCGTCACGGATCCGCCACGGATCCCCACGACCCGTCCACAGCTTAGACGCAGCCAGCCACGGGCTACCCGCGGATAACCCCGATCCCCCTGGTCCGCCCCGATAGCTCAGCTGGCGAGAGCGCCTGCCTTCTGATCCACCCACCCATGGCAGGCCCGGGTTCGAGTTGCTCTGGGCATCCGCTACTTATCCCTGACTGGAATGGCGAGCGCCCGAAGGCAGCCGCTGCGCTTAAGGTCAGGCGACGTCAGAGGGGGGACGACCACGCCGAGCATCGCGACACGTTAAACTTTCGCCACCAATTCTGCCGTAGACCTGGAATTTCACGATCGCATGGTAGGTCGGCATATATAGCAAGCGTTGCTTAGCGTGAGCTTTGATCACCTTAGAAATTAATATACTCAAAAGTTTCGGACTAAATATTTACCTAAGGTAAAACACAATAACAAAAGACATCCCACTGATCCCTTATGGTCCGCACACGAACACCTCGCGGATCTGTTGTAGAACCCCACGGGTCCCTCACGGGCGGGTCGGCCAGGCTGAGGTCCACCCCAGCGCCCCGACGTCAACAAACAGCCAACGCCGGCGCGCCGCCGCCCAGTGCCGCACACGTCCCTGCAGCCGAGCCCGAGCATCAGACAGCGGCTCCGATCAGTCGGCCTGGCGGTCGGCCGCCCACGACGCCCACGTGCCTTACCGGCCAGGTAAGTGTTGTGCGACGAGTTGATGAAGTAGTGCGACATCGGGCTGGCTCCATGTCGTCGCACTGGTCGTACTTCTCGGGCGGCACGATGGCGTTGTCGTCGCCCATCAAGTACTGTCATTGAAGCCCCTCCAGACTCATCAGCCCTGTGGCGGCGGGCAGCGTCAGTCGCGGCCCATCGCGATGTTCCCGTACACCACCTCAGTGGCGCGCCGGCGGCTTTGCGTGGGAGAATTAAGCGTCCGGTCTCACATAGTTAGCGAGAACGAGGCAAGCAGGGTAAACTTGGCGCCAGTTCAAGCGACCAGCCTTCCACCGGACACTGAATATGCTAAAGCGAGTCAAGCGACGTAAAACGGTCGATAACTCGCCGAAGGTGACGAGCACACGGCGACGAAATGGGCGAGCGCACAAGCAGCCACGAGTTGGTCCGCAGTCCGCTCGTTTCAAGACACGAGGTATAAATGGGCCGACTTTGAGACGACTTTCTGCTCGATGGCGGCGCGACCCCGCCGGCAGCGGACGCTTCTGCGCCGCGGCGCCGGCGCGGCGCCGTCGCCTCTCACCTTTCTGGCACGTTCGCCTTGTTGGGCTCGTACTGGGCGATGATCTCGCGTGCCTTCTGCGGGTCCACGTACGGGTAGAGGATCTCGTTTAGCCGCGGGTCGCGCTGCTCCTTGTTGAGGAAGTCCACCACCTGCTGCACCGTCATGTGCCCCTTCCGCTTGTTGCCGCCGCACCTGAAACAGTCCCGTCCAGGCCAGGCACGCCGAGGCGGAGCTCAGGGCCGCACTGAGACGTGCGGAGCGGCTGACCTCACCCAGCCGGTGTCGGCGTTCGTCCTATCCTCCAATGCCTCCCCCTTCATACGCCGAGTCCACCTTAAAACCAGCCTTTCGGCCAAGTCCACCACGCCGCGGCACCGGTACCTGCTCATGAAGCGCTGACAGCGAACCCTAGACGCAATAATCAGTGTTGTTTCCGAGGTGGTCTGGCAGCTACACTTGCCCCGCCTCTCAGGTACAGACCGTCATGAAACCACTCAACTGCATTTGATATTTCAAACCAAACCGGCCCTATCTTACAGCATTACTCTGATAATGATATCCCACGTGCCAAAGCAAACCATGTTAACACTACCTCCATCGACCCCCCTGATGAAATCACGCCCTAGCTGCAGAAGCCCGCCGCACGGGCCGACGACGTGATAGTGCGAGCCAGAATTTGAGCTCCGCCTTCCCGGCGATAGCAATTTGCGAGCTCATCGCGCCGTGCCGCTGCCATGTTCCTAGCCATTTCTGGAGCCGCTCATGCACGCCAGGTCCATTATCCGGCTGACGCATGGCCGCCGTACGTCAGCTGGCGCGCCCATCTGTATCCCACCGCTGACACCGGAGCAGTTCAGCCGGCCGGTCCGAGCCGGCCGTATTGCCCCCTCCCGCCGCCGCTGACCCAGTTCCGCCGACCCGGCCGGCGGCGGCGGCTGCCTGACCCGGCCCGGCGGGGCGCCTCGAGCAGCGGCGGGCGCCCGGCGCACGGGGCGTATAAACACGGGGCCGGCTCGGGCCCGCCCGGTGAGTGCGGCCCCGCGCCCCGCCCACGGTAAACAGGAGCGCCGCGCCGCCGACGACGGCCGCTCGTCCGCCCGGCCCGGCCCGGCCCCGCCCGACGGCGGAAACGACGGGCGACCCTCGCGCGGCAAAACCCGCCAGCGAGGTCGGGCGCGATCAAAGCCCGGGGCTCACGGCCGAAAGCTTAAAGCCGCCGAGCAGCGGTGCGGATTTGGCAGTGGAGACCGGCCCAACGATGTGGCGAGAAGTCGCCGCGGAAATACAGAGCCGCACTGTAACGGGGTTGCAACGTAACAGCCCGATCTTATCGCCTGCACCAGCCGGGGGGTGTTTGTGGTGAGCACATCACGCGCGCGTCAGAACTGTCAGGAAAGCCTAGGTTACAGCGCGTGTCCCGTTCGCATTACAAGGGAAATCACGCGGCTTGTATCCACCAGGAGCCTTAATCCGTTCTTGGCCTGCTCGACAACATACAGAGGGGAAGGTAGGTGGTGAGACCGGTGCACGCGCTCTCGTTACCGGCGTTATTTCATGAATGTGAAGCAACAAAAAAACTAATCAAAATCAAGAGTCAGCTTAAGAGTTTGCGCTCACCATGCCAAACCTAATCCAGGGACATGAACTGAGCTGAAAAATAGCCCACAAGTATTCTGATAACGATGATGTGAGGTTTTACGGCGCATCGACATCAAAGGTCCCCTTGCGCTCTGGCCCGCGAACATACTCACGAGCGGACAGCACACGAGCCCATACCCACTCGTCTCAGCCAGCACCAGTGTGGTCGTGCACCAGCTGGGCTCTGTGACGCCGAGAGCGTCGCCTCTCCATCCGTGGTTCGGCATGAACATCACTAGATCGAACCATCGGCCAGAGTCAGCCATAAAGAATGGCCTTCGGCAGCGAACGCTAGCACACGCACACACTCGACCCCGGGGCACGGATCGCTACCGGGTGGGCGGTGGCAGGCACTCAATGGGTTCGATTTTCCAGTGGCCGGCTCCCGCCCAGCCGTCACCGGCGGCACGTGATTACCCCGGCGCCGCTAACAAGGTGAGCCGCTCGAGCGTTCACCGCGACGCCACCCGCCCCGCTGGCGCTCAACAAACCCGCCACTTCTAAAAACGAACGCGCGGTTGCATTTGTGCGGTGCCGGACACAGCGGCATATCGTGTCAGCGAGTCTTGTTGTTGTTCATTGGTGTTTTCAGGCGCGTCGACTGCAGTGGTCACTTTGCGCCCCGTCAGCGAGTCTTGTAATTGCGCCTACAAGCAAACCGGCGGCGGTCATCCGTCCACCCCCCAGCAGCCACCCTCGGCATCCTTTTGGCAGCTCGCGGCCCTCCTCTGCGGAAGAGAGCCGACCCAATACGACCCACCATTTGTCGAGCGTCGACGACGCGCGCCGGAGCCCGGAATATAAACAAAGCGAAAGTGACGCGCCGCCGACGGCCGGCGGTGCGCCTCGTCCAACGGGTCGACAGCCGGCACAATGGCCGGTGGCGGCGGCGGCGGCGGCCGACCGGCACGCGCCACGCCGCCGCCGCGGCCGGCCTGACCGGACCGAGACCGGGACTGAGCATCACCGGGCGGCCCTGCCTGCAGCGGCGGCGGCGACCTTGGCCGCCGCCCAACGGCAGCGCCGCGTCGCCGGCAGCCGATAACACGCGACGGCTGCGTCGCGCCACAATCGGTGACGGCCGCGCCACAATCGGCGACGGCCGCGCCGGGTACGCGCCGCCATCGTGACTCGGTTCCGCCGCCCGGGGCGACGAGACCGGGCGGCGCGAGAATGCCGGCAGGTCTCGGCATTCTCTCAGGCCAGGGCAGGCGGCTCCACCTCGCGGTCTGGTGACCGCTGCGGCCCGTTGGGGGAGCCCGCGGGACGGCGATGTCACTGGGGCTTCAAGGCGCACCCAGCTGTTGAGGCTATGCGGCGTGGCCAGCCTCTCGCCCTGGTAGGAACGGAAGGGGGCCGAAGGAGAACCGGGCCCCGTGCCTGACGGGCGGGGATGAGGCGATGGCCGAAGTTGCCGCCTGTGAAGAGGATCGGGCGAGTCGCGCAGGGAACCGACTGCTAGGGTGGAACGGGCGCAGTCGGCGGTGCATGACATCTAAAATTGCCCCCCCCCCCCCCCTCCAGAATTCGAATCACCGTGGCAAGTGTCGGCACGTTGCCACCGACCGTGGCAAGTGTCGGCACGGTATCTAACATGGCACGCGTCTGCCGGGCCGCAGCCAGCAGCCGGCGGCGAGCCCGCGCAGCATCCCGCCGGCGCCGCCGCGGCTGGCAGGACGGGCCGCCGGCGACCGGTGATCGCGTCCCATCGGAACGCGACATCCTAATGAGGCGCGCAGTGATCCAGTCAGTGTCCCAGACGGCGCTCGCCCCGACCGCCGCTCCGCCCCACGTCGATACCGGAACTCGCCGGGCGAGCGATCTGGCGCGTGCCGCGTGGCGCCTCAAAGGGTGGCCGTGTGCAAGGCTGCCGACGCTGAACTGAACATCCCAGAGTTGTTGGCCGCTTCATTCGAGAGATAACTGCCCGGAGGGCGGAGGGGGGTATCCGCAACAGCTAACAAAGAAGGATTCGCCGCATACTTGATGTGAGTGAAAGAGATCAAACATGGACGTCAGCTGCACACGGCAAAAATAAAAACAAAACACTCTTAACTCACGACCACAGCCCACCATATGTGGCGCACAATGTGACGTGCAATGTTTGAACATAGACATCATGTTGAAAAAGTGTCATACACAGTGGCCACCACAGATCCACATTCATTCTAAGATCACACAACCTGAGAAGTCAGCTTACAGTTCGTCGAAGATCCGCTCAATCTCCTGCCGTCCGGTAAGGTGCATGTAGAAGGCCAAGAAGTGTTTGAAGGTGAACATTTCTGGTTCAAGGGTGTCAGACTGGGAAAAAAGAATGCAGGCATGAGATGCATCTGGAACGAAATGGCCCGAGCATACAAGGGAATGATTTCGCAACAAAGTGGTGGCGGCTTGAACCGGGCCCACCAAGCCACACGAGAAAGGGGTAACTGAAAGTCCACTTCACGGGTCACGCTGTCCGTGACCGTGACCGTGACCGTGACCGTGACCGTGTCGATACAGCTAAGCCGGGCAGCGTCTGCCGACACGGCCGGGAGCATGCGCGCCACGGGCACCGACCGGGGAATCCAGACAAAGCAGCGTGGGGCCGAGCGGCCGCTTTCTGCAGGCGGCGGCTGGCGGCACCGGAGCCGCCGGCCAAGGCGGGCGGGCGGCGCGCCGGTCCGCCCGTCTACACACAGGATGTCACCGGGCGACGCGATAGCGGCCGGCCGGCCGAGCCACGCACCCGAGCCGCCACCCGCTGAGGAGCGGCGCTCGCGGCGGCGGCGGCGGCGGCGCGATAGCGGCCGGCCGGCCGAGCCACGCACCCGAGCCGCCACCCGCTGAGGAGCGGCGCTCGCGGCGGCGGCGCGGCGGCGGCGGCGGCGGCGGCGGACGGGTCGGTCGGTGGACAAGGCGGACTGGAGTGGGCGGCGAGGAGGGCAGGGGCAGCTGGAGAGGACGGCGAGGTGGGCAGGGCCAGCTGGAGAGGACGGCGAGGTGGGCCTCACCTTGCCGCTGGGCAGGCCTGACGCCTCCAGAGCTTTCTCCACCCTCTTGCGGTCCTCCTTGTTGTTTGCCAGCGACTTTACCACGCTGTAACAGAGGAAGAGGACATGAGCAACGCGTGATGATAAAACAAAGGGGACACTGTCTCACATCAAACGGAGAGTGACAACGGGCCAGGATGGAAACAAACACACTAGATCGAGAACAAAAGGACAGGTGACAATGGCAGCCAGCGATAAGCGCAGTCACTCCCGACGAAAAGATCACACCGATTCGGAGGAAAGACAGACAGCCGGCCAGCCTCCGACGGCAAACAAAGGAATAGTAATGGCTCGTCGTTAGCGACACGCCCCGGATAGCGCCACCCTCAGTTCGTGAGCGGCTCACGGCCCGCACAGCGCCACCCTGATGTGAGCGGCTCACGGCCCACATAGCATCACCCTCAGTTCGTGAGCGGCTCACGGCCCGGTCAGCGCCACCCTCAGTTCGTGAGCGGCTCACGGCCCGGACAGCGCCACCCTGATGTCGTGAGCTCACGGCCCACATAGCATCACCCTCAGTTCGTGAGCGGTTCACGGCCCGGACAGTGCCACCCTGAGGTAGTGAGCGGCTCACGGCCCGGACAGCGTCACCCTGAGGTAGTGAGCTCACGGCTCTCCCAGCGGCGCGGCCGGCGGAGCGCTCTGGGACCGGCCGGCGCGCCATTCGCCGGCCGTACAATGAGCCGGGGCCTCCCATTTTGCCGCAGCACGGTGGCTCATTTCCGGCTGTCGCTGCGACGCCGTGGGCCATCTCTCGCGCGCGCGTGGCGCCGGGTCACGGGCGCCCGTCGTCCGGCGGCGGCAGCAGGCCGGACCGGAGAGGTCGGAGGTCGCGCCCCCTGACGCACGTCCGCGAGGGGAGCCGTGCGGGGCGCTGTCAGCGGCCGCCGGCGAGCCGGCCAAATTGACATTCCTCCGGCAGACCACGGGTGTGGCGCGGCGGGCGGGCTTTTAGCGGCGACAGCGGCGGAAGCGGCGGGCGCGCCCCGCCGCTCGGAGGGCTCGGCCGCTACGGTCGCGCTCACCTATGAAGCTCAAGGGCGTCGTAAGGTAGCTGGCTCACAGAGAGCGCGGTATGGTTTTGAGACAGCAGCGGGCGTCCTCCGTTCATACCTTATCTCGACCTCACAGGAGTTCGAAATCCCCAAAAGAATCAAAGAAAATCCCACCCGGCGATGCGGAAAACTGTAGAAATGATCTGCGCTTCGGTATTCTGTCACTCACCTATATTTTGGGTGGCGAAATAACTGGCACGATGGCCGGTTTGCCAAGGCCTTAAGCTTTCCTGTAGGAGAAAAACTCCATCCCGTCAGGAGCGCCAAACCGTCACCGCACCGCCCTGTACCTGACCAAACCGTCACCGCACCGCCCTGCACCTGACCAAACCGTCACCGCACCGCCCTGTACCCGCCATGTTTGTGACTTCAGAGACTTCTTTGGTCGTCTACCGGCCCGGAGTGCTGTGGTCCTTGGCCCTGGTGCTCGGACGCCCGGGAGGTGTCTCGAGTTGTCCCCCTCCCCCTTTTGAACACCATGCCCGGTTAAACGCACAGCCGCGATCAGGGTGGCCGTGGGAATGGCTCGTGGCTGACGCATGCCCCCGGCAGACAAGCTGTTCCAGGATGCAAGAGGGAGCGGGGGCGGACGAAAAGGGGACGAATGCATCATGGGTGGTCCTAGGCGCCTTTCCCGCCGTCATGTTGAAGTAAGTAATGTCATGCGTCCATTGCAGATGGTTTTGGTGGTGTCTGCAAGAGTTGCACATCCAATTTTAACAGAAGAAATTAAATTTAGCCTTGCCCCTCACATTCACACATTTTTTAGCCTTGCCTCTCACATTCATACACATTTTGAAAGAAGGAATACTTTTCGATGAAAGGCTTACACACATCCCGTCGTTCACGGGTGCTCTAATGTGGTCTTCTGACGCAAGGCTTCTTTTCACTCAAGGCACGCAACCTCCAAGGCGCATGAATGCGAGCGGGCCCCTGTCCAGCATCCCAACCACAGCGTCTCCGGCGGTTCAGCAGGGGCCGCCGGCGAGCGCCAGTGGTCGGCTGCCGGCACTGTCCCAGAGATAAGGCGGCTGAAGCGTTCCATCGCCGTTCGCTTCAATTGCGTATAAACGCATCCTGCCCCGGCCCAACGAACCTGGCGAAATGCTAGCGTGCGGCGACTTCCACACATACCTGTTGGGCGGGGATATGTGCGGTAGCGTACTGCTACGCGTGATCGGGGTTTATGGACCACTCCACGATCACCCTACGTGTGTTGTAACACGATGGTCTTTCCAAGCCTCGGAGGACTCGGACGACTCCGTGCGTGCGTGCGTGCGTACGTGCGTGCGTGCGTGCGTGTGCATGTACACTCCAGCAGGGGAAGCCCGCCTAGAAGTGCTGTGTGTGTGACAGCAGCTGGACGGCCGAGGTGACCGACAGCGGCGAACGTGGCCTCCAGATGCCAGCCGGGGCCGTCAGCGCTGATCCAGGGGACGGTTCTCGCGCGCTGTCGTGTGAATAGCCGTAATTTGGTTCGGATTCGCAGCGCTGCTGGGTTAAAGCCTGTGTTCAGCGCAAGCCTTTGAAGGCATAAAGATCACAAGAACTAAGAAACGCAATTATATAACGTTACTCCGATCGGAATAGGTTTTCGCAGGTTCTTATTCCATTTGCTGCAAAAGCAAGTTGGTAACAAAATCTACTCCAGAGATGTTCCGGTCGAAACTGAATTAGGAAAACCAAGGCAACTATGTTTTTGAGGGTGATGGTCAACGTGTTCGTAGCTACACGAATCCAACGAAAATTGCTTTCTTAAAATGGAAAACCTGAGTATCTGAGGCTGAATCTGAGAGATCCTGCTCCGAGCCCATGTCGAAGGTCAGGCCTTATCTAGATATGACCGTGTACGTTCCACCTAGCATGCCACGCTCGCCCTCTCAGGAAACAAGGAAGGACTGTGCCAAGGCATCATTCCCCAGGAATTATGTTACCACAAACGGTAAATAATTACGAAGACGGGGTAGCACGGAGCAGTGCAAAAGTTACACAAACCGGAAATCGCGCAGCCTTAAACTTTAAAAAATGGGTGTGTATGCGACTTTTCAATGCTTATCTGTTGCATCCCCACTAAACCGGTTGCAAATCGCAGATATACATTTGCAACAAAGTTGTTCAGTGACGGGCAGTGCCCTCCAGGAATCAAATAACTGGCTGATAAGCCGGCAGGGCCGAGAAAACCACATCAACGCCATTACTACAGGACACCGGGGAAATCCCGTGGCCGGCGTCAAGGCCACCGTGTAATCACAGCGGCAAACAAGGGGAGCGATGCGCCGATAGAGCGGCGCTGCAGGCCGCGCCGAGTGGGCGGCGCCGCCCAGCCTGGCCTGCAGCGCCGCCTCGCCGACCGGAGACGGAGGCGGGCCAGCAGAGCCAACAGGCCGCTGGAGCGGCGAATGCGGAGCGCTGCTCGGCAGCTCGGTAGCCGGCACCGCTGTCTGCTGGCCGGCTCCGACGTCGGGCCGACCGGTGGCCAACAGGGTCTGTGTACCCCCCGCCCCCGGGAGAGGGACTAAGCCGTCACCACCCGACTCCACAACGAACGCTGTTTACCGTCCATTGTTTTGGCCGGCCGGTGGACAAAGGTCAGGTGGCACATGGCCAGAGGGGAGGGGATGTGGCGCTCAAGCACCGTGACATGGCTGAGTCCCGCATGAAAATCCTCAGGCAGTCGTGTGCGTCTAAAATGCCGAATGACAATCGCAAGAGAACAGAGGCCGGTACAATCTGACTGGCGAGCAAAGGCGGCATGCAACACACTCGAAATGGCTTGGAGTGCAAGTTACCAGCCCAAGACTCATTTTCATTTAGTGCACGCACGCGCAGGTGCGTCCGCAAGTTTAGGGCTCCTTGGCGCTTTTGATCCGAAAGCATTCTGTTTGTCCTAAACTTGCACCGAAAGCGAAATAACATGCTTGATCAGCGTGCGAGGCAGAAGGAAATGATGCCGACCGTAAGACCAACCCAGCGCAGCATGATCTAGTTCGGCCACGGATAGCAGCGTGACGTCACCAGTCGCAACAGAATGTATTCACTTCGCTCCCTCTGTGCTCAACCCTGACCTCCGTCTCACCGGCCGTCCTGCGGCCTCTAACAGCGCCGCCCACAGCGTACAGCACCAAACAGGCACGACGCTAGGAAGGGCAGACACATCGCGCCCCAGGCGGCGCCTCGGTAGCGCGCGCAAGAAAGCCCGCCACTGATACGAACGCATCTGATTTCAGATAATGGGCCACTCATATACAACTGGTTCATGTTCAGCGACTTAAAAAGTGCACGCTCCTTTTGACGCGCAAAACAATTCACTGCATTGCGTTGCACTGCATTGGACCTACCGTGTTCACACCAAGCCAGCCATACAAGCGCACGCTCGCGGATCACACCCGTACTTACCGTGCATCACAAACGAGCGCAGGACAAAAATGCGACGTAAGGGTCATATACTTCGAATTTTCTACGTCAATCCCCAACCAATCATGCTATCAGTGTTGTCCGTATGGCCCATTTCTATTACTTCCACTGGACACAACTCATGGTTTCACATTGATTTTCAAATCATCTTTCGATGTTCGCCAGATTTGTCCAGCCCATAAATTCACATTAACTCTGCTCTGTCTGGTTGGGTGTGTATGTATACTAGTCCCCTGCTTCTCGCCGAGTGGATAAGGGGACTGGGCGGATAGTCATTGATGATCAAATTATTCATGAGAACCATTTGGAATCAATGATGAAGCATAATATTTCAATATTTCATCGGTCTATGGTTCTTAGTTCCCAGCCATGTAAGAATTAGCCCCCGAAACGTGCTTGACCACGACGTTTAGGTACTTGCTTTGAAAATATCCTCTTGCAATGCCAGCTGTGTGAAATAACTGGCCTGACCGGAAAGCTTGGTCCTCACCCCGCGCCATGGTCCTCGAACTTTCATTCTCACTTCTCAACGCAACCCTCCAAGACTTCACACCACGCCACCCTCTTGTCCTACCGCCGCGCCGCTCCAAAGCCAGGCGCAGAAGCACCTCGCGCTCCCCTCGACACGAGCAGCAGCAATCACCAGCAATGTCCACACGAGCGCCTGTCGTCCGTCACCCGCTCGGCAGACTAGCAGCAGCCAGTCCTGCCAGCGGCGGCCGGCAGATGTGGTCATCCCAGCTGCAGCCCCCGGCAGACAGGTTGGCGGCCCGCCCGGCAGACCAGCAGCAGCCAGCCCTGCCAGCGGCGGCCGGCAGATGTGGTCATCCCAGCTGCAGCCCCCGACAGACGGCTGGCGGCCCGCTCGGCAGAAGCCATGTGTCTTGCTGGCTCCGGCGCGGCGCGAGTGGGCCAGCCGCTCCCGCCGCCGGCATGCATGCACCGATAACCCGGCCAGCACGTGCAGCGCTCTGACATGACGGCCGGCGGCCTCGCCTCAGCGCGACCACACACCGCTCAGTTTCCGAGGAGCGACCGCTCGGCGCCGCTGACCGCGGCCGGGACGGCCCGCCAAACACACGAGATCCCGCCTGGTCGCCGCGCTGCCACTGTGGACCGATCGCGCCGCGCCGCACAGCTCGCAACCCGGTCCTGGCGCCGGTACGTCGGCGGCGTGGGTGTCTCCAGCGCGCGCCCAACGGCAACGACCGCTGCCGCAGGTGACGCGCTCGGGCCGATTCTGCGCCGGTCGGACGACGATCGATCACACCCGTCTAATTCAGCCGGTTGACCTGGTCTGACCTCTGTTCAACCTGACGAGGGGCTGAAATGAGACCACTTAATCTAATCTTGATTCTGATCGGACACTTACGCTGATCTCAGAACGGAAATGGTTATGGAAATTACTTCATGAACATGGCGCATTCAATCAGAATGCACTTGACTGGGTTGTTTCCAGGGTGGTGAAACGCCATACGTCTGAACCGACAACGCGGACCTCAGAGAAAATAGGACGTAATGCGCGCCACATTGTTCGACGCAGGCCAAAATAAGATCATTCGACCGCCCAGGCAATGAGGGCGGCCGGAATGACGCCCGGCGCCGGCCGCAACAGTCAATGGGAACCAGGCGGGGCCGGCGATTGGCCGGGCGCGGGGTCCCCGACACCATCGGCACCCAGCGCGGCTCGTGGCCCGGGGCCGGCCGGTCGCGCCGCGCCGGCGGCCGCGCGATCTTCGGAACCAGACGTGTGCAGGCAGCCGGCCACGGCCACGCGCCGACTGCCGTGCATGTCGCCGGTGCCCGGGACACGGAACCAGTTCACTACATAATGAAACTCGCAGGGGGTTGGCTTGCCCTACAGGCATCGAGCTTCGCCAATAATTCCGAGCGTATTGATTCAGGAACTTTGAAGGGCGTACTAAAAAGCAAAGGATGACTTGGACAGATGTGACTGAACTACGTCATTTGATTAGAAGAAGCGGTACAAAGACCGAAAGAACCCAGACACCTTAATTAAGCACGGGAGTAAAACAGCGTGTAAACATGTATCGACAGATTCGAAAGAACGGACGAACGAGTGTGTAAGAGCACTTGCAAAAAGGGTAGATATATGAGAAGACCATAACCAGTGGAAGGCATAGTAAGGACGTCGAGATGGAAAGGGAGAGATAAATGGGGAGGGAAAGGGAGAGGGAATAGAGACAGTTTCCCAAGACACCCGGAGCAGTGTCTTCCGACGCAATTCGGCCAGGCGTTTGTGCTTGACGACGACGCGCGGCCAGCGTGGACAAACGGCCAGAGCCGACAGAGACGGCCAGCCACCGCTGTAGCTGCCCGTCTCCAACAGTCTCCGAGTGAACGTGTCAGTGGTGCCGGGGCCTGGTCCGACAGGGCACGCGTCTGCCCCGGAGCGGTGCTGGCATCATGGTACCGGAGCGCGTGCCCGCTCACGGTATGTCCGGCGACGCCGCGGGCGGCCGGGGGACGTGGAGGAGTCACCGTCAGGATCAAGCGGGACGGAGCGGCGGCGACACGCCCGCCGCTCCCGCCGTGTCTCGTCTCCCCCGCCACCATCCGCCGCCGGCAAGTTAATCAGGACAGGGGGGTGAAAAAGCCGGCGCCGCCTTCTGCTCGTATCCCAGAGGCGGCGGTTCCTGGGAGGGGGGGGGGGGGGAGCCCAGAATCCATACAGCTGGCCCACTCCGACAATTAGGTTGTCAGCGCACGGGATGACTAATGTCTGCGCTAATTAACGCAATGCAGGCCGCTAATACCGGACAGCATCGCTCGGGCAGTCACGGACGCGCATGCGCATCTCGACGTGAACCGATAGCCAAAAGCCCCGAAACAAACTGCGCCAGGGGTGGGAGCGCCTACCAGAGAACGTTGCACGGCGAGCGAGGACTGCATGCCGTCCACCGCGGCGCAGCCGAACGCGCCTCCATGCAGCGCCTTGGCCGTAAGGCTCAGACCCGCAGCCTCGTCATCACCGGCCGCCGTCCCGTGTCCCAGTGGCACCGGCAGGCGGAGCGGTGGACGGCACGTTCCGACCCCGGGCGCCAGGCAGGTGGAGCGGTGGACGGCACGTCCCGCCCCGGGCGCCAGGCCGGTGGAGCGGTGGACGGCACGTCCCACCCCCAGGCGCCAGGCAGGCGGCGAGGCTGCCGTCCCGCCGTCCATGCGGGCAGGCACCGCCCATCGGCGGTGGTCGCGCGGTCTGTTACGGCTCACCGGACGCGGCCGCCGGTTGTTGGTGTCACTGCAGTTGGCCCGTGTGTCGGTCCCCCTCCCCCCTTCCTCTTCCTCCTCCTCTCCCTCTTTCGAGTCGGGAAGGCATGGATGCTGGACGGGGTCCATGCTGGCACCGAGAACTGGTGACGTCAGGCACGATGACGTCCGAAATGCTTACAAAACAGAGACCAATCTGCACCATGACCGAAGTCAGACCAATTGGGCTTCGAGTAAAACAAAATAAACCGGTCTCTTAGACTACTCAATTGCGCATGGCCGTAACATGCCGTCATTCCCCGGCACAAACCAACAGACCACCACACAACAGCACTGCTTAGTGTGGACCGTAATCCCAGCGATCAATCTAATGAAAGGACTGCGGGCAAAATCTTTAAAAGAACCTAGCAATAATAACCTATCTAAGTGTAGGCAGTGACTTGGAGCAAGAGCACGCAGTGGCTTTGAACAAGAGCAAGATAGAATACAAGTTATTTGGTGGGCTCTAGATTTGCTACGCACGACCTCGCTACTTCTTCCACGCTTATGGATAACGGCGTGGGGGGGAGGGGGGGGGGGGCGTTTATATGGCATTGGACCGTTTGGACCAGACAGTTCATGTGGGAGAAGTCGACAAAATCACCTTCCAGTGCCTTTAATATTCTCAACACTAGGTTTACATGGCTTCATTGGCAGTTGTTCGCTGCTGTATCCAGCTATCTACAACCTATCATCTATATCAAAACTTATTTATTTATCATCCAGCCACCCATCTGCCTGTCTTGACATGTGGCGTAATTGAAATCTTATTTATTTCAGGTTCCCATCTGGCTACGCATAATTAATAATGTTATAAAATGTAACATCGGTTCAGTATGACATGGGTACGTCATGCACTATGTACAGTTCAGTATACTGAACCATCATGACTATTGTCAGTTGCCTTTTAATAAGTGTACCTGTTAGTGAATGTATCAAAACACATTTGAACCAGGTGTTGGCAGCGCAGTCAGATCATAATTGCGCTAGAAATGCAAAGCCGTTCTCATTTAATCTATATGTTTGTATCTGGTTGAAGATGTATGTTTTGTCCATATCTGTCCGGCACCCAGTGTATGTTCCATCAATGACATAGCTTTCAATAAGTATCTTGCAATTTGTTTGGTCACAGGAAATATGCTGAGCTTTCACAGGAGTTCGCGGGAGTGTACCACACTTAACTACTCTATCTCCACATCAGACCGCAAATTGTAAAATGGGTTATTGGCAACACAACATGGATGTATGATCACTGATCTACCTCTCATTTTCAAAGATGCGTGAAATCACATCCACGGCAAATCTTAAACGGTTCCGTACAAACTACCCGAAAGGCTTCTCAGAGACCACCCACAATAACAGTTTTCGGCTGCCCAATTTTTGGTCCCCGACCGACATCATTACTGGGGACAGACAGACACGAAGGGCGGCAGCGGAACAGCATCGTCGACCGACGCGCGCATGGTGCACCGCTGTCCGAGGACGCGACTGTTGGGAGACATGCGTTCTGAAGTTCGTTCCCCGGACAGGCGAGTCACGGCCTTGCAAGCGGCAGGCAATTCATTTCGACAACCGTCGCCACGTGCAATACCAAGCATGCTCTCACGCTTGGCAGGCGCTGGGGGACGACTCTCGGGAGCATGGCGAACCCAGACCGCGCGTCTGGCGAATACGATTCGTCGCACACCGACATCGCGGTCCAAACGAGCCGCGATTACCATATCCCTCATGAATGGTCGCGGCACTGCTCCAGTGCCGCCCAAATTGCCTTGAATTTCTACACAGTCAGACCCACCTGTGCCCAAAGCCGATGCATTAGCCCGAGCTTAACGGGACTTACAGTGGCCTACAACATTGATGAGGGATTTCGTTTTTCAGGACGGACACATGCCAACCCTGAATAATCTAGCATGCAATTCGAAAATACAGCACAATAGCTATATTCAAGCACATGCCAAACACCGTGCTCTCAGCAAACAGCGCACGAGTCCGAGAAAACCGTTATTGTATCACGGAGTGCAAAGGCCTGGTTCGACACGAAATACGTAGAGCATCGAGCTCACGGCCCCCATACCGAAGCTTTTCCATTTCCATCAGCGCTGAGCGACGAGCGGCCTCACGGCGTTCAATACCAGCAGTCTTTACCAGCTTCAATGCGTCATTACCAGCTCTAGTGCGTCTTTACCAGCTCCAATGTGTCTGAACCAGCTCCAATGCGTCTATACCAGCTCCAATGCGTCTACACCAGCTCCAAAGCGTCTATACCAGCTCCAATGCGTCTATACCAGCTCCAATGCGTCTACACCAGCTCCAATGCGTCTATACCAGCTCCAATGCGTCTACACCAGCTCCAATGTGTCTATACCAGCTCCAATGTGTCTACACCAGCTCCAATGTGTCTATACCAGCTCCAATGCGTCTATACCAGCTCCAATGCGTCTACACCAGCTCCAATGTGTCTATACCAGCTCCAATGCGTCTACACCAGCTCCAATGTGTCTATACCAGCTCCAATGCGTCTACACCAGCTCCAATGTGTCTATACCAGCTCCAATGTGTTTATACCAGCTCCAATGCGCCTACACCAGCTCCAATGTGTCTATACCAGCTCCAATGTGTCTACACCAGCTCCAATGTGTCTACACCAGCTCCAATGCGTCTGCACCAGCTCCAATGTGTCTATACCAGCTCCAATGTGTCTACACCAGCTCCAATGCGTCTACACCAGCTCCAATGTGTCTACACCAGCTCCAATGTGTCTATACCAGCTCCAATGTGTCTACACCAGCTCCAATGCGTCTACACCAGCTCCAATGTGTCTATACCAGCTCCAATGTGTCTACACCAGCTCCAATGCGTCTACACCAGCTCCAATGCGTCTACACCAGCTCCAATGCGTCCCTCCGCTCGATCTGAAGGGGCGGCCATGCGGCTGCTGACGTCGGCGAGCGTGCCGGCACAGAGCCATGCCAGTCGCCGCGACGCTAGCCGCGAGACAGACGCCCACATCGGGCGGCCCACGGGCTTTCGAGCGCAAGTTCCATCAAGATCTGATTGACGTCTTTCGGACCAGTCGGCTGTCTATGGAGAGGCACGGCTCAAGTCCAAATGGGCCTGTCGCTTTCAATTGTCCTGTGCTTTCAACAGGCCCACCTGCGCAGTGGGCTTGTCGCTTTCAATTGTCCCGACAGTGACATCAATCGCAGGTCTAGACCCTTTCCTAGATTCATCCTGCCGTAACTGAGTAAGCTGTCTGCGTTCATCCGAATGACCATGATCTGTGGCGCCAGTCATCCGAACTGACACTCTTCCAGCGCAGTGGTCACTGCATACTGGTGTTCTCTCCAGATCCACACCAAATCAGCAGTGTTTATGTACATTTTCTGCTAAAGGCTGGAGCATGCCCACCAGGATTTCGACTGTGACTGTGGATGTCCGCGTCACACTAATCCCACCGGAACTCGAGTGGCCGCACTTAGCGCCGCGTAGCAGCAGATGTAGCTAAGGTCAGGCCAATGTCCACGAGACCGTGTCTCCGAAAAGTCAGGGTCGACGAGAGTAACCTGCGCGGAGGTTATCTTTGACGCAGCCCCGCCCGTACCCCGGAGATCGCCGGCACGGGCGGAGGCTACGCAACTATCCGGCACAACTCACTGCGAGCGAAGCATGGACAATGCATGGAAATGGGAGCGCGTGGCCACAACGCCCTGCAGCCGGTCATCGACTACCGGCGCTGGTATTAATGGCAAAACGGTATTATTTCCTCGCGCGTTTCGCCTGCCCCGCATTGTCGTCACTGCTGTAGCAATACCAATAAAGGCAATCAAGGCCACAATAATGGTCCCCAGAGTCGTCCCGGTCTCATGCGACTGCCATTAGAATAATGCGAGAGCGCGTGGGTCCGTAATCACAGCGGGTCCCAGTGACGTGCGCTCCATTTCCGGCCAAGCATGCTGTCTTTACATAACATGCACCATCCATAAGCCATCGTTGCTGCACCACGCAGAGAAAAGTCGCATCGCCTGTTTGCATGGAAGAAAAGCGCTACGTGCCTCCACTCAGGGTCAGGCTCCGGAGGAGGCATGAATGGTTCCGTGGTACCCATGCCTCGATGTGCGCACAAAATCCCCTGACGCCTGCTGCAGAGCTGCATCCGCTCTCAAGACACAGCAGCACCCCCAGCCGACCCGCTCCGGGGCAGCCGACGCCGACCTCCGCGGGGTCAGCTGATCTGCGCCGGGGCAGCCGACCTGCGTCAGGTCAGCCAACCTGCGCCGGGGCAGCCGATCTGCGCCGGTCAGCCGACCTGCGCCGGTCAGCCGACCTGCGCCGGGGCAGCCGATCTGCGCCAGGTCATCCGACTGCGCCGGGGCAGCCGATCTGCGCCAGGTCATCCGACTTGCGCCGGGACTGCCAACGTGCACCGGGCCTGTGCCGCGCCGGGCAGGTCTTTGCCGAGCCTCAGCCCCAGCGCTACCGGCTGCCTCTAGCCGTGCAGCGGTGGCAGCATCGCGCCGCCCCAGCCGGGGTTCAGCCCGGAGCCAGCTCCTCGGCCGAGACAGCGGAGCCCGGCCGAGGCCGCGGCACAACACTGGAGGCCCCCGACTCCTCGGCCGAGACGGCGGAGCCCGGCCGACGCCGCGGCACGACACTGGAGGCCGCCGACTCCTCGGCCGAGACGGCGGAGCCCGGCCGACGCCGCGGCACAACACTGGAGGTAGCCGACTCCTCGGCCGAGACGGCCGACGCCGCGGATGCAGCCGGCTCCTTGACTGCGCGGCCGCTTGTTTACCGTCCACAACCGGCGGCGCTGTAGAGCGCGACAAACAGCCAGCGCCAGCGCCAGTTCCAACAACTCATCCCATCAGGGCTCGACTAGATAAAGATAAAGCAGCCAAACGGGTCTCACAAACAGCGACAGAGCGTGCCCATCTCACAAGAGTTCGCGACGCTCGTCTCTGTTTTCCTCTCCGGCCTCTGCGCCACTCATTGTCGGAGCCAGGCCGGCGGCAGCGGCGGCAGCGGCGGCAGCGGCGGAGGCGCCTTGCGTCCCTCAGCGCCGGTGCGGTGCGGGTCACGGTCTCCGCGCACTGTGCTGCGGCTCGGCGGCCGGTCAGACTGCCTGGCACCCGGACCAGGAGGCGGCTCACGGCGCGGCGCGGGTCACGGCCGCCGCGCACTGTGCCGCAGCCCGGCGGCCGGTCAGACTGCCTGGCACCCGGACCAGGAGGCGGCTCACGGCGCGGCGCGGGTCACGGCCGCCGCGCACTGTGCCGCAGCCCGGCGGCCGGTCAGACTGCCTGGCGCCCGGACCAGGAGGCGGCTCACGGCGCCGGGCACCGCGCGCCACCGGGCGCCGGCCGACCCCACGACGTCCGTGTGGTGTGAGGGGCACAAGTGACGCTGTGGGTGATAGAGAATCCGTAACAGGTCCCGTCATTGTCAGAGAGCATTGTCAGAAGTTTTCCTCCGCATGCAGCTGATCGCCTCGCGTTGTAAGACGCTGCTGACCAGATCAGAATAGCTCCCAGGCAGAAGAACGCGTTCATAGCAACTTGTACCATGGTAACGCACCACACACGGTGCTAATGCTTGATCGATTTAATGCTCAAAGGTTGTGTTTTGCAGTTTGCAGCAATGCAGCAACAACGGTCGTCCATGGTCCCAAACCGTGTGAGGATGCGCATATGTCGTACGACGCCCGCCGTATCACCCCCCCCCCCCCCCCCCCCCCCCCGTTTGAGAGTTCTTCAATTGCGCACGACGAAACTTTTGTAACAGACGGCTTTTGCTCTCTTAAATCCCTTCGGCTTACATGGTTTGAATTTGGGTAAACTGAGCAAAACCGGCGCACATCCGCCTTGTTTGCTTGTCTGTGAGTTGTTATTACATAAAATTATGTTTTCGGCTGTACCTAATCCAAAGGAAACGTAAGGCACGTAAAAACTCAAACTTGTGAGGATTTTTCAACAGCTGTTACTGAAAGCACCTTCGCTGTTGGATAGAGCTGCGCTTGGTTGCCTCCGTATGAAGCCGGAGCCGTCTCCAGAATCAGGCGGATCTTTGTCAAGTTCAGGTGGACTCCTTTGAAAATAAGTGGGTGAGAGCTGGAGCTAGGCCAAACGTTCTGATTAATCAATAAATAATGATAAATAGATGCATAATTAATGACCCAACTCGACTATAAATGTCAATAGTAGCGAATGACACTACCCTGATAACTGTTACCCATGCAATACATGAAACCCTGAACGCTTTTCCTGTCCTATAAAATCGGACTACCGAGCACATTTACGGTCTCCAGGGAACGGTACGTGGCCTAAAATGCTGACTACTGAATCGACTGAATCCGATCAACGCCAAAATTAAGCCATATCTGCCTGAACTCTTAAGATAAGGCCGTGCTGCTCAGAGTCCAAGGCGAAAGCAGTTCAATGCGTCATGAGCCGACACACGGCGCCTGTGTCGGCTCCCACACAGCCTGTGTGAAAAAACGCCCGCGGTCCTCATACCGTAAAGAGCTTCCTGAAGTGGGCCGTTTATCACGTCGTTCGTATGTTGAATGGGGGCTTGCATACGGGTTGAGCATTGAGGCACAAGTACGGCATTGGATGGATTGCTTCATTGATCGCGTCGGCACCTGGGTTCAGACGTGGCGGTGAGGGTACCAGTTCCTGCCACTGGTGTCGATACATCGACTCGGCCCGCACGACGACGGTCGGCCGGGCCGACAGACCGCAACGGCCCGCTCGCGACCGGCGCTCACGCGTCAAGCTCAGCGCGGCCTGTCGGCGGACCCCGCACCGACACCACCGCCAGCCAGCGCGGCCTGCCGGTGGACCCCGCACCGACACCACCGCCAGCCAGCGCGGCCTGTCGGCGGACCACGCACCGACACCACCGTCAGCCAGCGCGGTCTGTCGGCGGACCACGCACCGACACCACCGCCAGCCAGCGCGGTCTGTCGGCGGACTCCGCACCGATACCACCACCAGCCAGCGCGGCCTGTCGGCGGACCCCGCACCGACACCACCGCCAGCCAGCGCGGCCGGCCGGCGGACCATGCACCGACACCGCCAGCCAGGCCGCAATAGTCCATACATCGCCTCCGCCCGGCGCCATCAGCGCCGGCCCCGGGACGGCCGGACGCGTGCAGCTGCCGCGGCGGCCGAGCGCGGCCGGCCGGCGGCGGCAGGCTCCATCGGTCAGGCGGCGGACCGATCGGGCGGCAACGGCCGTGATTACAGGGGCGGGCCGGGACGGCGCCGGCCGGCACTGACCACCTCGCCCGACGCCGGCGCACGGGAGCGACGCAGCCGCGACACACCACCGACCGGAGCCGGCGCGCTGCGAACGGCGCACCCTACGCCACCGAGCCGCGCGCCCGCTAGGCCGTCCGCCGGCCCGTGCGGCGGGCGCGGCCCCGCTCCGCCCGGCGCCTGCCCAACCGGGTCGGAGCCCACTCGCTGGGCGAGCGACGGCCGGCACGGGCGGCCTTGGCGGCTTTGTCGCCGGCCGCGCGGCCACCGATCGACGCCATAATGTCGCCGCTCGCCGCGTCAGCCGCCAGGAAAGCGCCCTCGCATTGTGAGCGTCGGCCCGGCAACAGCGACACGAACAGGGCAGCGCCGCACGCCTCGCCGGCCGCTCTCGGCACCGGGGTCGGTCGACCGGTGCCGGCGAGCGCGGCGCGGCGCCGGCGGACGGCACGGCGCGGCGCGGCGCCGGCGGACGGCACGGCGCGGCGCGGCAGCGCGGTCGGCTCTGGCGGCCGATCCGGCACCACGATGCCGGTCGGAATGAGACGGCGTGTTTGGGCTTGCCGCACGCGCCGTCCGACCGGCCAGCCGGCCTGCTCGGACGTCCCGCGACGACCGGTTGCGAGAAGGCAACACCACAGGTCATGACATGGAGCCGAGGTCAAAGGCCGTTGATGGGTGCGGGTGGTGTGATCGGGGAGGGGGCCGGGCCACAGCGCTGACAGTGGCTTATGACGTGTGTGCCTTTGTTCCGTAGTCGGCCGTGTTTCCCGCCCCCTCGCATCGGCGCTTGCACGGAAACTGTAACGGAGCCGCTGTGGATCACCTGCATCGGCAGGACCTGCACCTTATATTATAGATGGGGGCGTGCGGTCGAACCAGCCAGCGATTCCGCCCGCGTGGGAAATTAGGAGCAATCCGATAAGCTGCCACGCAGATAAATGAAAATCGTGATCGAACTGTATTACTTCCGGAAGATTTGTGCAGGAGAACGAGTTAAGCGCTGTTAAACCAAGACGTTAAGCACCGTTTCACGTGATGGCATGTTCCACAGCTATTGCTTTACCGTACAACACTGATTGACGCGACCTTTGTCCAAAGCTGCGCACTATGTCCTTGGGTCTTCATCAGACTGCTATCGAAGAAACTATCAGCGAAATGTCTGCCCAGCAACAGGCATCCGTACCGTACACCTGAGGAGCCGACCAGGCCCCGACACGCCGCCACCGAGCAGACGCATCTACCGTACACCTGGGGAGCCGACCATCCCCGACACGCCGCCACCGAGGAGACGCATCTACCGTACACCTGGGGAGTCGACCATCCCCCGACACGCCGCCACCGAGCCGGTGGCCGGCTTCAGTACCCTCAGACGCCTCCCACCCAAGCACAGATCTACCAACAAACGACGGGACCCCACCGGAGACGCCGCCGCACGATCGCACCTCCGGCGGTCGGTGCGGCGGTCGGTGCGGCGCCGGCGCGGCGACCTCAGGCGGCGACCAATCAATGGGGGCCGGGCCGGGTCAGCAGCGGGTCAGGCCGGCGCGATGGTCGCCTCGCGTCACCCACAGGCGACACCAACCCGGCCGACACAACAGAGGCATCGATTGCGGACGGCGCCAGCCGCCGGCCCGAGAGTCAGCACCGCTGGGGCTGACGGCGGGACAAAGGGCGACAGGCTGCGGACAGCCGAGCCCGCCGAAAAAGACGGCCGGCGAGCTAAAGCTGGCGATGGAGGGCGCCAATTAGGACGCAGGAGGGAAGAGGGCCGACCGTCACAGACGCAAATGAGACATCGACTACGCATCCAGCCGGCACGTCCTCTGCAGCAATGGCGTAACCAAGGAGGAGGGCCTTCGGGCCGCCCCCCCCCCCCCCTCCTTCTGGAGGTGGTGTGGGTGCCTGCGGTGCTTTTGGCAGTCCACGACGCTCGCAGGCCTCGAAAACTTCAGGCACAGGCCCTCGCGGCATCAAGATGCGATCCCAAGGCTCAACAGAGCCCGGAATAAAAAAAGAGGTCCCCTAGGGCAACAAAAAAGGGACTATATGAACTGATTTGGTCCCTTCCTGGCCAAATTCCTGGCTGCAAGAATTGGGCGTTACAGACAGGCTTTCTTGGTTTACTTGACCAAGAACCAGCACAAATTCTGATCCCAAAAGTCAGCTTTTCAACTGTAATATCAGATTTTCAACTGGAACATGATCTGTAATATGATTCAGCTATCATTCCAAGCCAATTCGGTTCTGTCGCGCTTTGACTACGGCCCTGACGTTACGTACAAAAACACCAACAAGCCTGACGGTAATTCCACAGAGCTCCTGCTACGGCCTTGACGTTACGTACAAAAACATTAACAAACCTGACGGTAATTCCACAGAGCTCCTGCTACGGTCCTGACTTTACGTACAAAAACACCAACAAGCCTGACGGTAATTCTACAGAGCTCCTGCTACGGCCTTGACGTTACGTACAAAAACATTAACAAACCTGACGGTAATTCCACAAAGCTCCTGCTACGGCCCTGACGTTACGTACAAAAACACCAACAAGCCTGACGGTAATTCCACAGAGCTCCTGCCACGGCCTTGACGTTACGTACAAAAACATTAACAAACCTGACGGTAATTCCATAGAGCTCCTGCTACGGCCTTGACGTTACGTACAAAAACATCAACAAGCCTGACGGTAATTCCATAGAGCTCCTGCTACGGCCAAAACTTTGCAGAGCAATTGCATCATAAAGAACAAACATATAAAAAAGAACAAACTCATGACAAGCAGTATGAGGCCGATCTGCGGCGGGCCGTCTCCGCTCAGGTCTGCGGCAGGCCGCCGCCGCCGAGCGCGGGGGTGTCGCCGCCAGGCCCTCTCCGCCGGTCCCGGCGGGCCGTCTCCGCTGAGGTCTGCGGCAGGCCGCCGCCGCCGAGGGCGAGGGTGTCGCCGCCAGGCCCTCTCCGCCGGTCTCGGCGGGCTGACGCCGGCCCCGCTGAGGGCGAGGGTGTCGTCGCCGCCCGACGCTCTCCGCCGGTCTCGGCGGGCCGACGCCGGCCGGTCGGCGGGTGGGTGTCATACTCACTGCTTGACGGGGATCCGGCCGGTGCGGTCCACGTCCCTGCAAATGCGCGTGTGCGCCTTCTGCAGCAGCGTGGTGACGCTGGCGTGCAGCGCCAGCAGGTTGTACGCCATTTTCAGCAGCTCGTCCGTCCACAGCTGCGGCAGATGCGAGCAATGAGGCGACGGGCCGAAAGTAGGGCTGAGACGTGCGGCGGCTAGGTGCCCGGTAGTGGTATGGCGAGCGAAGAATCGCAGGAGAGGCAAGGCAACCGCATTAATCTACTGTACTGTTACCCGAATGAAGACGAAGCGGCGAATAGACGAGCAAAAAGCATTACACGCCCAGTGCTGGAATGGCCTTTCTGTCCTGCACGGGTCGCAGTGAGCGAGACTGCTGCGGCTGGACTGCTGACGTAAGAGTTCATTGACTCACGAAAGGCAATAAACCACGGCCATCCAAACATCATCCAAGCTCGACAATCCAGGCCACGTCATCTGCTCCAGCCCACGCCCATTCGGCCGCAGACAGCGCTGCTATCTTGATGCTACTGAAGGCAGCAAGAGCGCCGGCGCCCACAGCGCCGCGGGCACCCCGACGCTGCTCAGTCGCGTCACATCGCGGCAGTGTCCATAACGTCACCGCCACCACCGTCTCTCGCAGCGGCCATGAGTTTCGTACCAGGCTGGAGGATTTAGCCGGTCCCGTTGGGTGACCATTGCTTGCTCGTCGGTGTGTAACACGTGTTGATAATTTATATTTTGATGAATGTACTTTGTTCTTGACAAAGTTGTGTCGGCGCCTGGACGGCTGATGTGCGAATATGGTCGCATTGCTGCCGTGTTTTTTATATTGCAATCATAGTACTATTGAAAATGTACCCAATCAAACAATAAGCCACCTGTCGGAACGATTCGTGAATACATCGAACATGAACCTGAACCACACCCGGCGGCATCCGAGATGCCGTCACCGCCCCTGCCCGCGTGTCTGCGTACCTTGGCCGTCTCCATCTTGTTACAGCAGAAGTTGACGAAGTTGACGTTGACGACGTCCGGCCCGTAGCAGACCGTCACCGTCTTCTCCTCCAGGGTGCCCGTGCTGCCCATGGTGACGATCTCGCGCACCCGCTGGTCCTGCGGCGCGGCGCCGGGGACGGGCGTCAGACAGCACGGCACAGTGCAGTAAAGTACAGTGCAGCAAAGCACGGCACCGTAAGGCACAGTGCAGTGCAGTACAGTACAGCAGCACAGCTGTCCTCCGTACAGCACGGCAGAGCACGGCACAGTGCAGTGCGGTACAGTATAGGAGCACAGCTATCCTCAGTACAGCACGGCACAGTACGGCACCATACCGCAGCACACCTGTCCTCAGTACAGCACGGCACAGCAAGGCACAGCACAATACACAGCAGCAGAGTATGACGGTCGCTCTTGCTGGGACAGCGAGGGAGGTCAGAACGTGGTGCGTACGACCGAACACTTCTATGCAGGCTTCAACAGAGCCAAGCAGGCTTGACACTAGGGCCCCACATTTTAATCTCCCTCATTCGCGCAGATTTATCCCATGCTTTGGACGCCATGGTAACAATACCCCTGACGACACGTTGGCACAAAGCGTCACATCTTCAGCCGGGAAACACGGTCGTGGTCTGTGCTGCTTCTGTGTGCCACGGCACGGCCGACGCTGATAACACACTATCGCGACGCATCTGCTGTCTCGGGCCGCACCGCCAACCACTCAGCATCACTCCAGCGCCAACCGTCAAGCGGTCTACGCCCGAGACGAGCCGATATCAAAGTCAACCCGACGGCGCGCTCCCAGAGGCAGCGGCGAGCATTACCTGAGTGCCGCTCCGCTGGGGATGGTTCTTATTGGCAATGAAGTGCCTCTGCCCTCCCCTCCCCCTCCCCCCTCCCCCCCCCCCGCCAGCCACTGCGCAGCACGCCCCCTCAGTACACCCTTCGTCGCCTCCGATGATCGCCGTGGCGTCGCCGGCGGGACCAATCGGGACGCGTTGATGAGACGGCGCGTCACGGGCCGGGACGCTCCGAAGCGGCGCTCGTCTATATGGAGATCGGCGGCCGACCGGGCCCGCGGCGGCGGCCAGGCCGCGGCGGCGCCGCTGACCGCGTCACGGCGCCGCCCGCAGCGTCGGCGGCCCGGGCGGCGGCCGCCCGTGGCATCGGTCGGCCGCCGACGACGTCACAGGACCGTGGCAGCCGAGTCAGCGGCGGCGTCGGACGGTCGCCGCCGCCGCCAGGGCCGTCTGACCCGCCGTCGCCGATGAGCGGTCCCGCCGGGCGGCATCACGGCCGGGCCCGGCGGCGTCGTCGTCGGCGGCGGCGGCGCGATCGCAGCGGCCACCGATCGATCGGCACCGCCGCGTCGGGGTCAATGTCGACCGACACAATGCCCGCCGGCGTCCGGTGTCGGCCGCCGCCGCGTCAACAGCCCCAATGGTCGCGCTCCGAGCAATGACTGCCATCGCGCCAAGCCGCCGCTTCACAATGGCGGCGCTGACCATCAGCTCGGCCGCGCCAGACCGCACCGGTCCCGATCGGGCCCGGATCGCGGCGCGTGCGGTTCTCGTCTCGCGCTCTGCTCGGCCCCGCTGAGGCGGCTGGTAATGGACGCTGGCCGCGCCACCGCCGCCAGCCGGCCACAACTCCCGCGACAACTCGGAATGTCGGACGTTCGCAGGCTGCCGTCACACCGTCGCCGTCGACGAACCAATTAACTCCGGCCGGAGATGAGCCCAGTGACAAATCGCCACCGGCTATCTCCGGGGCGGCAGCGGTGCCGCAGCGGTGCGGCAAATACGGCGCAAAAACCGGCCTATACGCAACGGCCGCGGCAGGCCCCGAGAACACGTCCGGTAGATGGCGGGCCGTGACGCCTTCTCGGCGTGACGTCACGGCGACCTACCCCACGCGGGTCGCCGTGGCTTCGGCGGCACGATGACCGGTCACACCGGTCCCCCTCCCCTCCGGTTGCTCGCAGCCAGCGCGGCCGCCGCCGCGCCAGCCGCGCACCTGTGTCGGCGGCCGTGACCGGGTGGCGCCGCAGGTGCGAGGTCCGCGCCGCGCGCGCCGCGCGCCGCGCGCCCCGCCCCGCGCCGTCCCGCAGCGCCGAACATCTGGTCGGGCGCCGCGATCCGACAGCCGGCACGGCCACACGGCGACGAAGTGGCGGCGTTCTCCGAACGGCGCCGGCGGCGTCAGGCAGAGGCCGGCCGCTGTCGGCGGACGACGTCGGCCGAGCGAAGGCCGACGGCGCCGGATCAGCCGCCTGCACGCCGGCGGCGTCCCACAGGCCCAACAGGCGGCCGTACGTCAGGCCGGCTCAAGCCCGGCCGAGCGTGCCGTAATACCCGCCGCCGCTGCCGCTGCAACTATCTAAGTCGCGGCGGACTTGCGCCGCCGTCACCGCAGATGAGATACGGCCGCCTCCCTCACGCGGCTGTCAACTCGGCGGCGGTGAGATGGCTCTGGCAGCGTCACAGCTGTGCGACGTGCGGCGATCGGCAGACGAGGCTGCCGAGCCGCGCTCGCCGGCCACCGACGCCGGCCACGAGCGACGCTCGCCGACCGCTCACCTTCGGCGTTCTGGCGTAGCGACCCGTGCGGGTGTCGCGAATCGTCATGATGTCCAGCAGCTCCACCTCCTGTAGGCAGCAACATTCGGGTTGGTTACACCACTGACGCAGCAGCTAATCGTTCGATCACCTAAAAGACGCCCCGTACATACGGCTCACACCGTACCCGTGACGGTACTGGTGATGTACAGCTGTAATGCCGCACGACACATCATCCGGTAGTCACGACGTACGGGCGCTCGACAATGAGCAGGCATAAATGAAGCCGTCACATCATACGGGCGTGACACAAAAACGAAAGAAATGCTTGCAAAAAACCGGTTTCACACGCACAACTGCTGACTCCACAGGCACAAGCACTGATTGTCGGTACCTCCCCATCAGAATTCTTGTCCGGTTCTTAAGATTCGGAAAACCCGCGTCAAAAACACGCGCGACAGCCCGTCTGCCCGCAAATAAGCTGTCTTGAAAGTCCTTTAAATTATTGTGAAGGACCTGAATTCGCTACCAAAGACAAGGCGCGGCGGTGCTGGAAGGCTGCCGAGCCCAAGGAAGGCGTTGACCAAGGAAGGCGTTGAGCCCAATCTCGTATGTGCTCGTGGTTTGGCCCTTTCTGGTGATGCTCTTGCAAATTTTTCCGGAAGTTTCAGAAGTTTAATTGCATTCATATTCTCGGTACTGGCGCTATTCGCTAAGTTATTCTACTACAAGTGTTATTTCCGTAATAACTGGCAATTGTGTCTAACTTCTTTAACATATATCACAAAACAGGATTTGTGACTGAAACTTGCACAGCTTGGTCAACAATGATTGAGAGCCAATTTACGTCCACTATACTTGGGCGTCGTGCTCACGGACGCCGGGTCTGAACGGCTGGACGCTAACATTCTTCCTGGCCTTGAACGCCGCATGGCCCGTGGGGTGGCAGGACCTGAATGGCGTTGCCATGGCGTCATGCACGCCTAAATGACCAAGAAATAGTCTGCGCATCTTCGCAGACATATAGCTCAGAAACTAGAGTATTAGGTCTCAAGTAGAGCAGGGCTGTGAACTGCACCGAATGATCTCCAAAATGACTGCTTCAAGTCAAAATATAATACAAATGTGGATACTCCCTTCAACGCAGCGTTAACAGGGAAGAGGAGTTTTCACCCAGAACAACTAATGCATAACCAGGAGCAGGGGGATTGGCCAAAAATATGCAACCTCACTTGTGAACAGTCCCAGACTAATGCACAGTACTTATCAGAGTGGCTTCAACGATAATACAAAGTCTTACAACGGAAATACAGGGCATGAGGTATCCTGTGCAATTGTTCAGAAACGGGCTACATTTCAAGCTATGAACCTTACTTGTTTTCGCATATCACCATGTCACATCGACATGCGACGATGTGACATAGTGATGTGTCACACACTGTCGATGTCCATATGTCGACGTCAATATGGCGAAATATGGAATAACGGTATTGCTCACAGCTGTATGTCAGGGAGTAAAGAACCGAAATGCCGGCACCTTCCGTGATTTGCTCGTAAGCATGTATGAACTTTCCCGAGCAGACGATACATAATCCTGGCCGTTAAACCTGCACGAATACCCTTTTATCGGGGTTTGTTCCGGGAACCGGGAATCCCTGGTCTGCAGCACGAGGGTTGGAGAAGATCGCTCCCGGCGGCGGGCAGCGTGGACCCCGGCGACCCCGCACAGGCCCAGCCGCCAGCCGCAACGCGAGCGTCAGCTCATCGACGAACAGCCGCGCCACTGATGACAGCGGCCAGGCGTCGGCCGTCTGGGAGCGGCTTAACTGTGGGCGGCGCCGGTGGCGACCACCGGACCACATGAGCCTCCACGACAGCCCCCAACATTCGGGCCCGACGGTCGCTTGTCGGGCGTCACGACAGCCTCCAACATCCGGGCCCGACGGTCGCTCGTACAGCCTCCACGACAGCCTCCAACATCCGGGCCCGACGGTCGCTCGTACAGCCTCCACGACAGCCTCCAACATCCGGGCCCGACGGTCGCTCGTACAGCCTCCACGACAGCCTCCAACATCCGGGCCCGACGGTCGCTTGTGCGGGTGTCACGACAGCCTCCAACATCCGGGCCCGACGGTCGCTCGTACAGCCTCCACGACAGCCTCCAACATCCGGGCCCGACGGTCGCTCGTACAGCCTCCACGACAGCCTCCAACATCCGGGCCCGACGGTCGCTCGTACAGCCTCCACGACAGCCTCCAACATCCGGGCCCGACGGTCGCTTGTGCGGGTGTCACGACAGCCTCCAACATCCGGGCCCGACGGTCGCTCGTACAGGCCTCGCGACAGGCTCCAACATTCGCGCCCGATGGTCGCTCGTACAGGCGTCACACCCCATCCCAACGCTTCAGAAGGCTCCTGAAAAGGCTCACATGCAACCTCCTGAAGAGCAAAGGACCTCTGCCAATCCAGTCTAGCAGATCCAAGGCAAGCCCGAGTGCTCTCTCCGCAACGCGAGCGTCAGTGAACGCATCAGGTAACCTCCACTAAACAAACGGGCGATCTTCTACAAACGCATAGCACCCTCCTCGAACTCACCACGTAATCTTCTTGGTACACGCCACGCAATCCCCTATAAACACATCATTTCTCTTGCTCACAAACACAACGCAAGCGCCGGGGCCGTGACGAGCGCCGACCACAGGGCGCGGGCCGCGGGCCGGGCGCCTCACAGGCCGCCGGTCACGAGCCCGACGCGGCGTGACCTGACCCGACCGCGGCGGCGCTGTCCAGGTGTCGGGGTCACCCACGATCGGCAGCAGCCAGGCAGCCCCCCCCCCCCCCACATGGAGCGCCGTTTGCCGCTCGCAGAGTCGGCGCCCGTCGTCTGCCCGTCGCCCGCTGAGTTCGGGCGGGCGCGATAACCCACAGCGACCGCAGAACAAGGAGGCATTATGGCAACAATAACGGCGCGGCACCCATTAAACGGAGCGGTGGGAGTGAGCGCAGAGGCACAGCAGCCACATCTCACGTCCTTGATTAGAGAGGAAAGCGACAGACGCGTCAAATGGCAACCCATGGCAGCCAGCCAAGCGCGATGCTTTCAGCGATGTCTTCCCTGAGTGATGATTGGGGGGGGGGGGCCTCCGCCCCATTCATCACCCATGCGCCAACACGGCACGCATGCGTTGATATTGCTGTCGCCGGACGGGTTGACGGAAGCCCATCGGTAAGCGGCGCCGGCCGATGACTGAGAGTCGGGCGGCGCGCCGCGCGTGCCTGAGCGCCGCCGGCCCACCGGGCTGAATCAGGCCCTCCGCAGCGTGTGATTGGGTTTCAGGCGGCTCGCGAAGCCACGCATGCCGAAGCCGGCGCGGAGCCGCCAGCGGCGATCGCCCATCCAGCAGACGTCGGCCGTGACCGGAGCGGCGCCGCCATACCGGCCAGTGGTCGTCACGGCCGCGCGCGTCCGCGGACGGCATCTCTGGACCGGTGACGGACGCACGCCTCCCATCTCAGGGGAATCGGCACCCATCAGCGCCGCGCCGTCGAACGGGACGCCGCCACGATTGCAATGCCGAGCTCCAATCTGACACCGGTATTCTGGGCCCAGACGGAGCAGCGTTCCATAAAATTGCGTGTTGCAACATTTCCAATGTTTGTTGGAAACGTCGCAGCCTGATATCTTCCTTCTTCGAAACCTCAAGGCGTGCCAGCAGCTCAGAAAATACACCAACGCTGCAGACGTTAAAGAAAAGGAAACGATTGGGATGCACGCCTCATAAAAGGAGACAAATGAAGCAAAAAGAAGGCGGACACTCCGAGCATCTTGAGTTGCAACGCACGGCGGGGGCGACAACTATTTGCCGTGTGATCGGCCGCACGCCAGCTCCAGATTGGCTCGCCCCAGCGCGGCCCGGCGGGACGCCGCGGCGCCGCCGGCGGGACACCTCGGGGAATCCCCGGGGGCGCCGGCCGCCGGCATTGTTGTCGTCCAATCAGGGCCACCGACGCGGCGGCAATACCGATGCGGCGGCGTCGCTGGGTCGCGCGCGGCCCGCCTTACAGCGAGCGCCGTAGTAGTGCTCGGCGGTCGAGCGCGGCGGGGGCCGGCGGCCCCTGACCGCCGCCTGCCACAGGCGGACACCCGGGGGTGACATCGGACGCCGCGGCGGGACGGGCGTGGCGGTGCCGCACGCTGACGCTCGCATCGCCGGCGCGGCCGCGTGCTGACGGCGGTTCCCGAGGTCACGGCGCCGGCAGCACGGCGGTCCGCAGCGCCGGTGGTCACGGAGTCCACGTGCTAATGGGGCTCAGTGCACAAGGTATTAATGGCGGTCACTGAGTCCGGAGACAGGTGGACGTCACGTAGCCTGGGCGTCCCTCCGTTCAAGGGGACAGTGTTGCCTGCTTGGATGGGTCTAAGAATGAGCCTAAACTTGTACTCTCACTTGAATAGGTCTTCTGCTCAATACCGCCGCCGCAGCGGTAGCGGCCTGTGTTGAGCGTAACCTCTATACGCGGGCGGCGCGCACGTGCCACAAGGCGCGGCTGTATGGCTGCGGTCCCAGCTGGAGCACTCGGGCGCTGGGCACGGACGCCGCCCCCGAGAAACGGGCCGAACGGCCTGCGGGGTCGGAGCTGCGCCCGGTTGCGCAGCCCATGCCAAGGCGGCCGCGGCTGCCGACCGGCTGTCGGGCGCTGGCCGACGGAGCGCGGCCGACTCCGACTGAGTAACGCGTCACCCTGAGGCGTCAGCGCGTCGGCGGCCGGCGCTGAATCAGCGGCCGGGCCGCGGCCAGCAGCGCGCCTGGCGAGAACACCAGGACTCGGCCAGTGCTGAATCAGCGGCCGGGCGGTGGCCAGCAAGGCGCCTAGCCCGAGAACACCAGGACTCGGCCAGCGCTGAATCACCGGCCGGGCGGCGGTGGCCAGAGGGGCGCCCAGCCCGAGAACACCAGGACTCGGCCAGCGCTGAATCAGCGGCCGGGCCGCGGCCAGCAGGACGCCTGACGAGAACATCAGGACTCGGTCAGCGCTGAATCAGCGGCCGGGCGGGGCAGACAGGGCGCCTAGTCCGACAACACCAAGACTCGGCTAGCGCGGAGAGTCTGGGGCGTACCATGAATACGTGGAATGTATCGGTGGCAGTGCATGCCCAGCCTTACCACTTCTCAGTTTGACCTCGTGCATCTCGGCAGATGCCGTTATGGTGCCCATACTATGCTTTGATACGAGTCCGCTGCTCTGATTTTGATCCGGTGCCTCATCGGCCGACAGCTGTGGGGGCACGGTTGGACCGTCAGCCCGCATACGTCCAGTGTCCTCACCAGCAGTATTTCACCACGTGTTGCCCGGCTCCAACGGCGCCACGACCATCGCCCCCCCCCCCCCCGCAGACGATCTCGGGTGCTGCGTCGATTAGCGTACGGCGTGTTACCGGAGTGCAGGTCCTGGTCTGGCAGGCTGCGGGCAAAAACCTGTGCGCGGGCTGTTCCCGTGATCTGCATATATCTGTCTTCGAGCCTATCTGCTTACCTGTCTATCTGCCTCAGGATTCATTCGGTCCCGCGAGGGTCTGGCCGTCCTCCACTGGCCTGCCTATGACCCCTCTATCCAACCCGACAATGAGCCATGACCCGCCTCTGACCCCTGTCCCTTCCCCGTGACCTCCCCAGAGCCGGCAGCCGGCGCGGCATGGCTCTACGCCGTCAGGAGGCCTATTTTCCGTACCGGCGCCGGCGACGGCGGTGCCAGGTCCACGTCGCCCTGCTGACCTGCGCTAAACATGGCCGGCGGTGGGGACACAGCGACACGGCAGCCAGCCGTTGGCCAGCTGTGCTATGAGAATCTGCCGCACCTGCGAGCTCAACTGGCTCACCAACACCTGTTGACACGTGGCAATGCACAAGCCGTCCACCACGAGTCCTCGGTGCTATCTCTTCTGACGCGTTTGAGTTTTTAACGTCGTTATTAATTATCAATATATATATATATATATATATATATATATATATATATATATATATATATATATATATATATATATATATATATATATATATAATACATATGCATATTATATATCATATATATTATACTATATATTAGTCGTAACGTCTTCCGTCGTTTATTAGTTTTTAACGGAGCTTTTCGTCGAAAACAGTGCGTCATGCGACAAAGACTTAGCTAATATGTCGCATACTGTCGCATCAAAATAACTTTTCAACGCTTCGCTACTGTACCACAGACAGGCGCAGCCGAGGGGGACGGCTTAACTCTAAGAACCGCTTTTTAAACTTTCCAGCGAAAACAACAAATTATTCTTAGAGTGTCCATCAAGACCTCCTTTCTGTAGCATTACCAAATCCTCAACCGATTACAAAAACGTAGTTCCCTCTCCTTGAGTAGGCTTAGCCGGTTTAAGCCGTTCAGATGCCACGAGCGCCATCAGAAACGTCACCGTTTGCTGCAGGAAAATCCCTCAGCGCTGCCTCAGTTCGGCGAAAGTCTGCTCCCGTCGAACGAACGCTGGGTGCTGGGCGCCCACTCGGTGGTATGCCCTACGCCGGGGACTCCCGCCCAGAAACCCAGCGCCCCGGCCGTCGCGTCACCCACACCCGGCGCCATCCGGTCCCCGCCGTCTCTGCGCCGGTGTGTCAAGGTGCCGCGGTTGCGACGGCGCCTCACGCCCGCCCCGCCCGCTCACCTTGTTCTGGTCCATCACGTACAGGTAGAAGCCGTTCGGGTCCACCTTCAGGGTGACCGGCACGCCGGTGGGCGAGTCCTGCAACAGCGAGAGCGTCCGCTATACATGGTGGAACGCCAACCCCGCCAGACAGCGCGCCGTTACCCGGCGGCTCGGGGCTGGCAGCGGCAGCGGCAGCGGTAGCCGCACGCCAGACGGCGCGCCGCTGCCCGGCGGCTCGGGGCCGGTAGCAGCAGCGGCAGCGGCAGCGGTAGCCGCACGCCGCAGACACCAGCCATACAGGATCACCATAATTAGACGGGGAGATGATGATATGACGCGGGCCGCCGGGAGACGAAAAACGAGGAGCAAAAAGAGAACATGTCCTCTCAAAACACACACACACACACACATACACACACAGATACACAAACACACGGCGGCAACAAGCGGGCGCTGTTTGTTCAGCGGCGGCAGTAGCCGGGCGTTTCATCATGCCCTTCAAACGAGGACTCGTGGTCTGAGGCCTGGGGCGCCGAGCTGCACAATCTGACGGCATGCCAATGGGCAAAGGCCACACGGAGAAAGGCGGTCTCGGCGCTCGCAGTCGGCCAGCTGCACGATGGTGCGCGATGTACCGAGAGGGGCGGGGCGGTCGTATCGTTGCCACGGAGGAACACTACTCCCGAGGAGACTGCCGGTGGCAAAGAAAGTTGTTGCAATGCTCCGTCAAGCACGCGGAGCGATAACACCTTAGCAAGCGCTTCACGTGTGCCTAAACAAGCGGTGCCCACTCAGGGACACGACACAGCTGACGTGTTTCAAAGAGCAAACTTCGGAGCTGGAAGTCCGGAGTATTCCCGCCATTTCCTGCACGTACGTCAGCCCATACAAGTTTAGGTGTAGCCAGCCAGCTGTGCAGGATTGGTAACGCGATTCCATCTCATGGCCGCAATGTCCTCCTGGCTGGCAGAACTCCGGCCGGGACCAGACGAGAATAGGCCACTGTGGCAAGTGAATTATGCAGCGTGGTGAGCAGTCTGCCAGCTTGGCTTGCAAACTTAGACGCTGCAGATGCTTACCTTGCAAAATTATCACGACTACCGACACATGTAGCACCTAAATCGGTTTCGACCGCTTAGCACAGCATTACCATTCAAAGATCAGAGCTATTTGCGATGAGGCGCGATTACAGTACCAGCTGCTTCTCCACTCGCCACAATCTGGGCGATCTCGGCGCCGTCACGTCAGGCATCCAGGCAGCGTAAATGAACACTGATCACGGTCCTCTCATCTCTACCGTCACATCTCCCCGTGTAAGTGAACACCGATCACGGTCCTCTCATCTCTCCCGTCACATCTCCCCGTGTAAGTGAACACCGATCACGGTCCTCGCATCTCTCCCGTCACATCTGCCCGTGTAAGTGAACACCGATCACGGTCCTCTCATCTCCCCCGTCACATCTGCCCGTGTAAGTGAACACCTATCACGGTCCTCTCATCTCCCCCGTCACATCTGCCCGTGTAAGTGAACACCGATCACGGTCCCCTCATCTCCCCCGTCGCATTCGCCTCTGTGGCGACGGACAGGCGCCGACTGTCATCCGAAAGCATGGCGCCGGTTCGGGAATACCGACGTACCAATTGTTTCCTGGCCGATAAAACCCTCCTGTAGCCGGAATACTAGCAGCGTAGTAGTCACGCTGCGCATCTGGGAAACCAGAGGCACAGGGTTCGACTCCCGCCTGCCGGGGTGAGGGACAAACGACGCCGTGCAGGCTCAGCAGCTGAGCGTATCGTTAATCCTCCACTGCAATGACGCCCTTCTGTGACCAGCATCCCGCCTCCGGGCGGCGTCAGACGGCCGGCGACATCAGCAGGAAACCGCTGACAGCAGACGTCACAGCGGGCCGCCCAGGCGGCACGGCGGCTCCGGAGGCGTCACGGGAGTGCCGGAGCGCCGGCTGCGATCCTCGACCGATATTCATGGCGACGAAGCGCACCTTGCGCCGTTCAACAATGAACGACCTGTCGCCCGGTCCGAACCATCCCGCCCTGACCTGACCGCCGACCGGGCCGCTGGATGAGACCGGCGACCGTTCCGTTCCAGTGGTCTCGCCCCGCGCGTCAGCGCCCACCACCATTTCTGGGGCCAGTCCGGCTGCCGGCGCCAGCCCGCCCAGCGGGAACAGCTCGGAGTGCCGCTCTGCCGGGGACGGGTCGGCTACCGAATACGCGCGGCCTGACGGGAACTCCAGCTGGCATCACGCGGTCCGCGCGGTGCGTCCGGCGGCGGCGGCGAGTCCGACGCCGCCGCGCGGACTTTGGATAGGCGGAACCGGGCTGGCCCAGTCCCAGCCGTGCGGTGACTACCTGGCCGTCACGGCCAGAACGTCCCTCAGGCAGCGTCCCGGCACGGCCCAACGCCGCCGAGCGCCACCACACAACGCAGCAGACGACCGTCGTTGCCGTCACGCCACGCCCCGACCCCGCTCAGAACGAGCGGAAAGCGCGACCATCACCCCGAGAGCCGCCTCATCGACATCACGTCACCGGTCATATCCATCCAATACGCGGCGGCGAGCCCCGGGGCGCCCGCCCCCTCGTGAAGACCGCGGCGGTCGCTGCCTGCGGCCGCGGCGCAGCAGCGGCCAGCCGGCCAGGCGCGGACGGCGCCCGGTCCCGGCCGCCGACGGCGCGCGCTCGGAGAGTGACCGGCGCGCCGAGCGACCATCCGGCGGCCGTAAAGCGCGGCCCTGCGCCCCGCCGGCCGGGCGGCCCCACTTTACGAGCGGTCGATGCGTGATGATCACCGACGGAAATGGCCGAATCATGCGGCACGGACCCGGGCAACCCGACCGGAGCCCATTCCGGTCGGGATCCGACACGGGCTTCAAGCTGGGGCCGGCGGGAACGAAAATGCCGCACGAGGGGCCCGCAGCCGCCTTTCCACGCGAGCAGGCGGCTCCAGCTGGAACTAATGCATCCTGAGTCGCTCGTAGATTCCCATCGACACAGCTTGACGCTCGCCACAGAGATCGCGAGGTTTCCGGCGCTTCGCCACGTGCAGTGGCGAGAACTGCTGAACGGCTTCATATTCAAAAACCTTCGGGACAACGGTATTTTCTCCAACTGAACCCCAGACCCAGCCGGTTTGGTGTTGCCGTCTGATTACTGTTACGGCAGGGGTCTTACCTTATATGGCATTTGACCTTATCTGCCTAACGAGGCAAGCAAAACATGTCGCGTGCTGTGGTCTCGTTCGCATTGGCTATCGGATGATTTAGTGCAAAATGCAACTGTATACGATCGTGTCTGAGCTAGGCGTGCTGAAATCGCGACGCAAAGCCAGTTTTCTGGAATTCGTCACGGCCGGCTCGGATTTTCCATTTCAAATGATGATTTCCGCGGAGTTCCTCCGTCGCAGCCTTTTCTCGTCACTGGCAAAAGACATGCCTAGTTCCACAAGATTTACACCAGCTTTATTTCCCTGCCGAGAGCATTTTGTTGAGCGTTGAATTCGTGACCAAACTGCCTTTGTAATGAGTGAAACACGACGTCCGGGTCCGTCGCAACCACCCTGGCCGGCGATGCATTGGCAAGTGTCCGGAGCTTGCAGGGCAACATCACGACTGTCGTCCGCCAGCACAACAACCTCCGGTGGCAGACGGCGGGAACGGCGCGGACCTCCTGCCGGACCAGGACAACCCGAAGGGTTGCCAGCGCGCGCAACGCCGCAGCCGCCGCCAGGCAGCGCACGCCGTCCTGTTAGTCACCAGGCGGAGCCGCGAGCTCGCCAGGCGGGCAGTGGAGGAGAAATTTCGCTGAACCTAGTAGCCACGGGACTTCGACGCGCGGTGAAGCTCATCCGTGAGAGCAGGCCTGGCGCGTTCCACAGGCACCTTTCGGCCCGGAGGAGGCTCGGCAGATGCGGCGCTGGTTTGGGAACGCGGCACTGGGAACGACAATATTACCCACAGCATGTCGCGAGACAACGTCCCTGAGTGCCGGACCTGCGCCGGAATCCTGGCCATCCACATCAGGCACCTCAGGCATCCCCCGCTCCGTGACCTGCGGAGGCGGGCTGTCATCGGTCCGACACCCAATACGGACACTCGGGACAGGCGTCCCGCTCCTGTCTGCGGCCGCCTCCGCCGGCTCTGCGCTGGGCGCCCAGACTGCCGCGCCGCGCTCTCCTCAGTCGTGCTCACAGGACGCCGGCGGCGGCACCGTCCCGCTCCTGTCTGCAGCCGCCTCCGCCGGCTCTGCGCTGGGCGACCCGACTGTCGCGCCGCGCTCTCCGCAGTCGTGCTCACAGGACGCCGGCGGCGGCACGACTCTGTGCCCTTCGGCGGTGTGCGACTACGGCCGCACACTGCACCCGGTCTTGGACGACAGACGCGACGGCCAGCTGCGGCGCCGCTGGACTTCTTTAGCGCATTCGCACCGCATCCTATGACCTCATCACGAGCTGCTTCCTAAGGACTGCCGACGACTTCGCCGTTTTGGTCGGCGACCTGCCGGCCCAATGCCACCGCCAACACCACCCAGCTGGCGGCTGGGCTGGATGCCCCGGTCAGCGTCGCAGACCACGCGGGCAGCGGATCGTAAATCTACGTCGCCCCCGAGTCCCTGCCACGAACCCTGGCGGCCTCACCTCCCCATCAAAGCCCCGCCACACGACGATGACGTCACATCACTTGCCAGTACGCCTGCACACCCGCGGAGGTCGTCTGACGTCATGGCAAGTGTCGGCGCGTGGCTGGGACTCGCAATCAGCACCAGCGAACGCGTCGGCACGCGGCGCTGCCGGCAGTGCAGCGAGAGACCCGCAACTCTCGGCTTGGCATCAGCGAGACGGCTCTGCGTGTGCTGGAGGTCGGAGGACGCGGAGCCCGCACGTCCCCTCGGCTCCTAAACTCTCTCGGACGTGTGGGTGCTGAAGGACATGACAATGATGGGGGAGGAAAACCGTGGAGTCCATCCCGGCTTCATGGCAGCGTCCCAGACGAACGTCAACCCACGTTTCTCGGTAGCGTTTGGCATGAGCACGGCACAGACCGACTGGCCCGAGACCGGCGACTCGCTCAGCCACGCCACCTGTTCAGAGGAGTCTGTATCGACCACAAAGGGCGTTGAGCGATTTTCCGTGCGGCTCGGCCTCAGCTGTCACTGCTGCAGTGCCGCTCAGTCCCGCACACACGGACGTCTCTGCCGTCGACTCTGTGTCCAAACAACTGAGCTGGGCCGCCCGCCGCCGGGCCGGCGCATCGACCGTCGCGTCACCGGTGCACAGCAGCCAGGGGCTGGCGGCGAGGTTCGGCATGTCGAAGGCGACGGGCCCAGCCCCGGTCTCAGTCTCGCCAGCCGTCCGGTCGACTCGGCATCACCTGGTGCGTCGTCACCGAGACGACCAGGGTCAAGGAAGGCCGGCGCTGTCCCGGGCTCGACCAGCGCCGCACACCAGTCAACCGCGCGGGGCCATCGACGGGGGTGATGGTGATGGTGCGGGACAAGGATCTCCTCAGCAAGGATCTCCTGGCCAGGACAGAGCCAAGAAGTGCATCGCTTCGCACGGAACCGGCAGCCGCCTCATCTGGAACGGAGCGTTGATACGCTTCGAAGACTGGAGGCCGGTCCAGCGTACCCCGCTCAATCTCTCGTCTGTCAACGCGGTGATCTGCTCCCAGCTGTTAATGCCTTGCCGCCGCTGTGACTAAGCACCTGGAGAGTCCGTCTCACGTGCTGAGTCAGCGGACGCATGCCCCCGACGCGTGCCGGCGGCGGCACAACGCTGCGGTCCGGCGCATCAGGCGGGCGGCCTGATGACAGCTCGGCCCAGATCCCCTCCAGACGAAGCCGGCCACCGGCCTCACGGATCTCCGATCTACGCATCAGTCTCGGATCTCGGATCTTCGGATCTCCCAGATCTCCTCCCGACCACGCGATGCTTCCCCCACGTCTCCGAGACTTCCAACGACGGCTCCCGGCGTTCGCTGGCGTCCGCCACGGGAGGGAGATGTCAAGTACGCAGAGCTCGCGCGACAGCTGCCGTGCGCTTCCGCCAAACCCAGGCGGGTGGAGGTCCTGCGGCAGGCTCTCGCGGTTCATAGTCCGCCGCCAGCCATGCACTGATCCAGCGCCCGCGCTTGCAGCCGGACGCGCGACTGATGGGTGAACTCGTGGCGAGCGGGGCGGCGCAGTGACGCCGTGACGCGTATGTGGGACGCGTCACCGGTCATGAACAATAGAGAACGAGGGCGTGCTCACTTTTGTCGACGACTATTTATATCTGCGTTTTTATTGTCCAACTCGGTGTGCTGGCAGGCTCTTTTATAAAAAGGAGTGTATTTATAGCCACCGGAGTGCCTACGTCGCGTGACATGTTTACGAATTCATAAACGAACGAATCATATAGGGAATCGTAGCCTGTTGGATAAACATACGGCAGTCATTCCTTGCAACGCAGCGGAATGTCCACACAGCGTGGCCTCGGGGCACGACATAAACTCCGTACCGCCAGCGCAACACAGCCTGGGGGAAGGGGCTTTCGAACGTGCGGTGTGATTCGCTACTGGCCGGCTTACCAGTGGTGACGACCATACGTGAAAGCAGGCGCAGGAATCTAGAGCTTTGAACGGCTTTTCGCACGGAGATTTAACAAAGACGATCCATGTTTTGTGCGCCTTTGGTGACCCTGTGCAATTATAGTGTTATATGCTGAAATTTGTTCAGTTTTGCCTGATAACGTCGTTTGACCGGTACCTCCTGGCATATTTAATGTCGATAACTGTCAGCAAAAAATATCTAAGCTAATAACGCCAAAAACAGGAACTCACGGTTTGTATTGTGATCCGTCTCCAAATGTGGTAATCTTCCCCTTGGGAAGCAAAAATGGTTTCGATATCCATACGTGCGGTTTGTTTGTCATACACGGTCCTGGTATCGACGGCGAGCGTCGAGAAGATATGATACACGTGTGTATGTTCGTGTCCATCAAATGTACGCAGTATCTATCGGGCATGGCTCATGGGACACCAAGCCGATGTCGTCGCAGCATTCACGGTAACGTTTGCTTGTTTTTGTTTTATTTTATTTCAAACTGGGATAGGCAGCGCGATAGCATAAAGAGAAACCATCTAATATTATATATATATATATATATATATATATATATATATATAATATAAACAAAAGCAATAGGTGCATAAGCCATGTGACTTAAATCTGGACATTTCTCCCAAAAGAAAACACAAGATAAAAGACAACCGTCGAAAAAAGAGCTCTACCAAGACGCTTCCCCCATAAAGCTCGCGGACGCTTCACACCCCAGTTTTAACACTTAAATGGTGCAGTCCTAGAAACACTCGACGAGCACCCGACCGCTCTCGTTCATGTTTGTTACAAACGGTTAGGCGTGTCTAGTGCGTGTATAGTGTCTGTGCACGAATAAAATGATGGCGTATCAGACCTGTGACCGTAGCTACTGCGAGGAACGGGATACTTTTGTATCTGAGCGAGATATTCATTAAGTGGGAAGATGCCGGACCCTCTTCGGGTATTACAGATATCTCCGAATGTTGACGCGTGCGGGAGCTTCGGAGGAGTTTCATCAGTGCTGGTCATATCTGCTTAAGTTTCGTTGATTTCCTTGGCGTGATATCTGTGTGCGAAGTGCCTCGGGTAGCTTGATCCACATGCGAGTGGTGTTTGGTATGAATACTCGCTGAGGAAGACCTGGAGTTTCTGAGTGTTTTGCCAGTGTTTGTGAAGCATGTGTGGGGAGTATCTGCCTAATATAGTGAGGTTGTAGGTGTTTTGTGTTCATCAGCTTGTGCAAAGTGTGTGCGACCTTAATCGTGTCCTAAGTGTGGTCTGCCTAAAGCTTTGTCTCTATTCATCAGCCAACGCCCTGAGTGATGTTCCTGTTACGGGTCTGGCCGCTGTTTTATGCTTTGTCTGGTCGTTGTTCGTCAACAGGCGTGTTTGATGTAATGTTTCACGTAATGTTCGACGTGAGCGTATGTCCAATGGCTGGCGGTTTGGCCATGCGTGGGGCGGGACCCGCGACTCGGACATCACCACTCACAGCGGCCCGTCAGGTCACGTCAAACCACCAGTCTGCACGACATGCCGCCACTTCCAGCCAAAAACACCGCTTCTGACAGCGGCCAGCAGTCAGTTTGGAGAATGTGTCACGCGGCCTCACAGCCCACGCGGCCCCACAGCCCACGCGGCCCCACAGCCCACACGGCCCCGCAGGCCACGCGGCCCCGCAGTTCACGCGGTCCCACAGCCCACGCGGTCCCACAGCCCACGCGGCCCCACAGCCCACGCGGCCCCACAGCCCACACGGCCCCACAGTGCACGCGGTCCCACAGTGCACGCGGTCCCACAGCCCACGCGGTCCCACAGCCCAAGCGGCCCCGCAGCCCACACGGCCCCGCAGCCCACGCGGCCCCACAGTGCACGCGGTCCCACAGTGCACGCGGTCCCGCAGCCCACGCGGCCCCACAGCCCACGCGGCCCCACAGCCCACGCGGCCCCACAGCCCACCCGGCCCCGCAGCCCACGCGGCCCCGCAGCCCAAGCGGCCCCACAGTCCACGCGGTCCCACAGCCCACGCGGCCCCACAGCCCACGCGGTCCCATAGCCCACGCGGCCCCACAGCCCACGCGGCAGGGTCCAAACGGGGAAGGCCGCGCAACACGGCAGGCTCCGACCAACGCTACAGACTAAACTTAAGGAAGCCTCAGTTTGTTTGACTGCTCCCCACACGCCTGGAACAGTCAAACAAAAATGTATCATGCATCATGTTCCCTGAAAGGCGCTCTGCTGAAATGCAATCTCAGTCACCCCCATGAATCCCAAAAAGGCCACGCTGTGTGACTCTTAACCCGGGGCGAGGCATTGAATTCGCCGACATCGTAACCAGCAACGCCGTAAGTAAAGTCGACACAGCCCGGCGAGAGCCAGGAAGCGTCCCGCAAGCCGTCGCGTCGGCCGACCCTTCCACCCTGCGGCCAGCGCCCGTCCGCGCTCCGGCGTCATCCTCTCGAGCGACGCACGCGACCCGCCTGCTGGCCGCCCACGCCGGCGGACGTGGATCAATCCGTGCCCGCGACCGGCCCGGCGATTCGCCGTCTATTTTGGCCGCGGGCCGGCAGACGTGCCGCTGTCAGGGCCGCACTGAGCCCGGGCCGGCGCCGCGTGGCGCGAACCTGTGGCGCCAGCGCCGCGGCGGCCGCCGGCCCGCTCGGCGTCGCCCCAGCTCGCGCCGCGCCGCCGTCACAGATCACAGGTCGCCGTCGGCGGATGAAGGATTGCGAGAGAAAACGCATCCTTGAACGCCCGCGTCCGTGAGCGACGGCCGAAGTATTCAAATGCATGGGTGATTCGGCCACTGAGGTCGCCTCGACCCGGTGGATGCGGGCTGGTGGGCGTTGGCTCGGGTCGCGTGGATCCAGAGCCCGGTACGGGCCGGATTTGTGGATGGGGTCGGACGGCTGAAGGTGGTGTCCGGGGGAAGCAGCAGTTCGACGGGAAGGCTCTGGAGCTGTCGGGAAGCGAGATGGGGAAGTGACAGCCTGATAGGGGGAACCTTGGGTTCCACGGGAGGCACGCTCGAGAGACGGAACCCAGACGGCGACACCAGACCAGAGACGGAGAGGGTTGGGGTCCAAGAGGCCTGTTGATGCTAGGCGGCGTCGGCAGACCAGACCAGCAGACCAGCGGCCCGGCTGACAGCTCAGTGTTGACCGAGGGCCAGGAGTCTCATTACTGGCTAGGATCAACCTGTCGTCCGCAAATGATCTCCGGCTGGCGGCGCGCGCGGGCCTACCCCGACCGAAAACAAATTGTGCATCTGCCGAGGTCCTATCGCCCTGAGGTCTGCCACACAATAGGTGAGTCCGAGCGAAACCAGCCAGAGGCCGACTACCAGACTGCCGTCCGCCAGCGCGCCCAGCCGGCCGTCAATAGCGGCCCGCCACCGCGCCGGGCAGGGCAGGGTGGTCCGACGGCCGGCCGCGACACGCCCCGCGCGGGGTCCGCCCGGCGACCGGGTGGCATCATTTCCGGCCTGGGGTCATCAGCGGCGGACGCGGCAGCGCGGCATCAGTCCGGATCGGCCCGCGGGCAGCCGGGATCAGCCCATCACGGCTGCGAGGCGCGGGCTCCGCGGCGCCGGCATCAGCCCGGATCGGCCCGCGGGCAGCCGGGATCAGCCCATCGCGGCTGCGAGGCGCGGGCTCGGCGGCGCCGGCGTCATTTGCAGGTGAAAATAACCAGAGTAACGCGTTGATCCAACGCATAGCGACTGCGTCGTCGGAAGCAACGGTAACTTTAGCCGGCCCAATCACCCTCGTCCCACGCATTGCAGGTATACGGCCAAACATTTCATTTATTATAAACTTTCGGGACCGCAGGATAGATACAGCACGAGAGCGAAACCAGCCGCCTTGACACGTAAAACAAACAGACCGAAAGGACAATATTATTTCTCCCCAATTTCACTGATTCGTTTAGCACGTTTAACACATGCTACCTGCCATGAAACCTCCAAACACGCCGGCGCGCGCCGCGCCAGTTGCCCCGCGCTCGCGCGCCTCGCTCAGGCGCCGGCACAAGGTCGCGCCGCGAGGCCGGCCAACCCGCGGCGGCGGCAGGGGGTTCCCCGGCCTTGCCTCGGCGGAGCGGTGGCGGCGTGCGTGTCGCGACCACGCCGCTCTAGCCCGGCCGTCAGCCGGACTGGAGCCCGTCGCAGCCGATCCCGTGTGGCGGCGGCGGCGGCGGCGCGCCGACACGAGAGGCCGGCTGAGGCAGCGGCCGGCGCGCCGTCGCCGCGCCAGACGTGCCGCTTATCGCGCCTGCCGCCCGACAGCCGGTGGCGCAGCACCAGCCGATTGAGACGGCTCTGCGGCGTCAGCTGATCGGTCGGCGGGGAGGAGGCGATGACGCCGAGCGACGCCGCTCAAACATCGCTGCAGAGCGCTCTACACTCGCGGCCAACAGTCGGACCGAACGCATCGCCAAGGCTGCGCGAGTGACACAAACTGTCGCGAGGCGACAGCGTTCGCACGCACGCCTTGTGTCGCCACGCGATCTGTCACTGCGATTCCCATGATTATCGGACAGTGATGCTGACAGCTGAGCGGCTGGCTGGCGCCGCGGCACGGCCGGCGGCCGGCCGAGTGTCACAACAGCGCCGGCGCCGCAGCGGGGAGGCCGGCGGCGCGCCGGTCGCACGCTCCACACAGGAGGTGCTCCCGTTCCCACCGCCGATGTCGAATGACCATGTCCCACCGACAGGCGCGCGTCATACGGCCAGCCTCCAGCACGAGGGCTCGAGGCATCGCCGCTACAGAGTTTCGTGGGATCCGTAAAGCGAAGCTATAACATGCGCCGGTTTCGGAATGTAGGCAAAAGAACTAAAAGCTGTTGAGTCCAATGCGTAATTGGCTGGCGGTTATTGTTTCCTCGCTTCGTCTCACTCGTCATCTATAAACGAGCAGTGCGGGCGTCCACTTACAAGCCCACGCGGCATTTATATCCGTACCTTATCGAAAAACGGCATGATGAAAAGCCGAAACAGATATTCCATAGCACTCCCTGCTACGAAAACGAGAAGGCTAGCATATTAAGTGCCATGCAAATGACAAATGAAGATTGTCAGTACAAAAAGGGAGAATGAAATGGTAATAACAAAGGTCAAAATAACAAATGATGCGTGGGACGTGTCAGAGGAAATAATTAATTGAGGGTTTGTGCGCCCATGTCGCATAACTGAAAGAGAACGAAGCTGCAGATCCACCTTGTGAGACTGGCCCCAGGCGGGCGTTTACCGTCGCGGGGCCCAGCCAATGGATAAAAAACACGCCACATTCCAGCGCTGATCTTTTTTAAGCTGCCCGTCGTTTAATCATGAACAGCACGCACCACCGATGGAGGGTGGCGATAAAACAGTTGCGCTATTTTACGACGCTGATGTCATTGTAGACAATGGGGGCTTTAACCGTAACTGGCGGTTACTCAATGAACAATTCAGAACACAGGAGAAGGCGGCCGGAGGGCAAGGGCACAGTCCACTCATGTCCCACTAAACTATAACATAAGCGCTGCGACTATAAGTATAATAATCCACCCCATTACTGACCGCAGAGCGGATGTGGCGCGCCCCGTTTGGCGCCGCTGCCATGCCTCTGTCTCGGCTGCGTGCCGCGGCGTCGGTAGGCGGCAGGCGGCGCGGCAGGAACGCCGTCCAGACCAAACGCCGTCCCCATGGGCGTGCGCGCGGCGCCGTGGGTCCCTATCTCCCGGCCGGGAGCCGATAAGCACGAGTGGCCGCCCACCAGCGGCCCAGATGGCCGATGGGGACAGAGGCGCGGCCGCCGCCGCACCAGGCCGCTCGCCGGCCGGCCCGGGCGGCCGCGGCTCGGTGGGCGGCGCCCATGCCCGGCGGCAGGCGGCGCCGAGTCACACAGGGATCGAGCGGCGGCGGCGACGGCGCGGCCGCCGGTCCGTGGCGCGGCCTGAAGAAGCAACAGGCCCCCGGGACGGATGCGACGGCGGGTGGGGAGCGGCGCCGCACCGTCTCACGGGAGCTGGCGGGCCGCGGCCAGAACCCGGGTCACGGCCCCAGAGTCACGCAGGACGGCGCCGGCGCGGCTCAGCCGGGCCGGCTCCGCCGCAGGCCGAGCTGGAGGGAGACACCGGGAGTGGCCGCCCTTGCGAGCACAGCCACAACAGGCCTTCCCGCACCTCGGCTGACCAAGCAGCCGCAGGGAGCCTGACGTCTGTCGTCCGAGTTGTGCGTAAGCGAACGGGTGGGACAGGACGCTGGCGTTCCCAAGCTGCCATAGCATGGTTATCCGGAGCACGCCTGCCACCCGCGTCACACGCATTGATTTATCTGGCTGGCCGGCTGGTGGCTGCAGTTTGTGTACGAGGACGTAAACAAAAAGCTATGTAACGCCATTTGTCGCCCGGCAAATTCAAGGCATACATTCATGACAAGCCTTCTCAACGAATACTGAGCACTCGTCGCGATCCTGCGCATGACGGCTGTCTGTCAGGTGCTGGACTCCTGACGGTCGGCTCTCTTCGCAATGAGCACCTTAGGTCGAGACAGGGCCCGTTAAGTGGTGTTAAACCCCCGAATGGGCCACAGTTTAGAAGATCAAAGAGAATGGCTTCGTATGAAAATCTTATCATGTTAGAGTTCACATTCACACACTTTGTGTGTGCATATGGATGGAAACTTATGCGGGTCCACTGAAAAGAGCAAACAAGATAGAAAAGGCACGAGGAAAAGTCAAACAAGTGCGATCGTTGGGCGCACTGTCCTATAGGTGTAACAAGTGCATCAGTAGGCAGGTTTTAAGTTTTCTAAGGCAGTTTTTACTACGTTACGGCACCAGTTCATCTTACAAAGACTACGTGACATTCGAAATTGTTTTTGCCCGAATCGGCTCCATCGCCGTTTCCCTCGGACGTTCCTTCAGCCCATCCGTGGCAGGCCGGATGTTCGGTGGACCCTACACTGTACATCACTGTTCGGAGTCCGGACCGGCGTGAGCTCACTGTGACGTCCGACAGGGCCGGATGTTGAGTAGACCCTACACTGTACATCACTGTTGGGAGTCCGGACCGGCGTGAGCTCACTGTGACGTCCGACAGGGCCGGATGTTGAGTAGACCCTACAATGTACATCACTGTTCGGTGTCCGGACCGGCGTGAGCTCACTGCGACGTCCGACAGGGCCGGATGTTGAGTAGACCCTACACTGTACATCACTGTTGGGAGTCCGGACCGGCGTGAGCTCACTGTGACGTCCGACAGAGCCGGATGTTGAGTGGACCCTACACTGGACATCGCTGTCCGGAGTCCGGACCGGCGTGAGCTCACTGCGACGTCCGGCAGGGACAAACCGATTGCGCTGAAGCGAGTTTGATCACAGGGCTTTTTCCAGAAGTCAAACGTCTGTCGTTGTGGTAGTAATCCTACGTTCCGGCGGCATTGAGAGGACACTATTTGGACTGGCCATCCGTCTGTGGTCTGCTGAATCTTCTCTCAGATCTCACGATGTCCAACAGACGGCAAAAATCGACCGTTATGGAGGCTCGGGCTTTATCGCCACCAGCACAGAGCCGTTGTTGCAGACTCTCGAGCGCCGAGGCCAATGTCATTGGAAGTCAATAGTTCGGGCGAAGAGAAAAAAACACCGACTGGCACGCAAACACAGTTCTGCGCTCGACCTTCGTTCCCCACGCAAACGCCGTGCTCCCCGACAGCACAGCTCAATCTTGAGAGTGGCAATTCAATTTTCTCTGGCTCCACCAGCACACAGCGGTGGCCGCTCGCTCCCACCGGGCCCATCGCTCGGCGCGGCGCGGGCCGGGTGGCGAGCGCCGG